>NW_027202505.1:1800000-2040000 GCF_024711535.1 Dipodomys merriami | reverse complement strand
TGTTCTTTCTTTCCCAAGTGTCCTGGGAAAAACCATGGCTAATATACCTTCTAAGGGGAAGTGGCAAGGGAGACAAAGGTGGGTTGGCAAGGTGAATGCAAGAGCATGGATCTCTGGTGTTCTGAACACCATCTTTCAGAGCCGGTGGCTGCCCTCAAGATGTAGATCCTTGGGCACTGGCTCTGAGCTACTGTTGATTGTACCACTCCAAGATGCCCTTGTGGTCCACTAGCTTGATTGGGAGTGTATGAGATGGGGGCCAGTAAAGGCCTTAATCTGAGTCCACTTCTCAGAAGCCTAGCAAAGTCCCAGCCCTACCTTGTAATCGTTCTTTTTAGCTTCATAGCATCAACAGTTCCAAATCCCCACTCCAGATCCTGACCTATAAAGATTCAGAGCACCCCCTCCACACCATAGGAAAGACCTAGTGTAAGTTCCTGGATTCTCCCCTCCCCCCACCACCAAACAAAATGAAAGTAATACAACCCCTCTGAAACCCTGAACAACTTGAAATACATAGAATTCGTGATTCTCTTCACATACCATTAAATTCTCCATAGCCAAAGAAGGACAGAGGCCTTGGAGGATGTCAGTAGATCATCACATGCTTTAGTGATGAGTGTTTGTAGTTCTTGCCCTAGATTTGCTCAGGCCAGGTATGTCCACACAGCTGCATTCACCGAACACCTTATTTTGAGTTATGGCTATCTGATTGGAAACTACATTCTCAAAAATTGCACTACTAAGCTCCAGTACCAGGTGTAACTGAAGCCTCCAACACACCTGGCTTCTCATTCCGGATCATGTTGGATGTCCTTTATTTCTCATAGCATTTCTTGCCATGATTCAGATGCCATGCTGGAGCATGATGGCTGTATTCACTAATGTGATAGAACTTGGTCACAGCCTTGTCAATAGAACTTGCTAGCCTTGTCAATACTTCTTGATGATTTCACTTCAATACTACACTCCAAATGTAGAAGGAAGGAAATGGTTGTTTACTATAAACACCATACTAGTAACCAGCAAAATGAACACTCAAAGGAACAATGTACAAACTTACTGTTGACTTCTGACTTGAGTTTTCATTCTAATCCATGTGGACATCCCAAGAACTATTTACAGAAGAGGTTGAGCCCTAAAAGCAATTCCATAATCAAGGGCTTTTCCATGGAGGCTCCCACTGCACCCCAAACGATCACTTTCTCAAGAACAGAGGAGAAAAACTGCCAAGTACATGTGACTCATGCCTATAATCCTAGTTACTTAGGAGGCTAAGATCTGAGGATCATGGTTCAAAGCCAGACTAGAAAGGAAAGTCCATGAGATTTTCAACTCCATTTAAGAAGGGAGAAATCCTCTACTTCCAACCCTCTAACTCTTTTCTCTGCCTTCACCTGTTTGTTTCCTATAAACCGTTTCCTTGCCTCCTGCAGGTGCCTGCCTCTATCTCCTTGGACTCTGGTGCAAGATTCCAGTTACTCAATTCTAATTGATTTCACTCCAGATGGGAGGGGAAGGGGTGGAGCGAAGGGGACTGCTTGGTAGAATGTCTACAGAAAAGATAGACTTTTCATAACACTAATGCCTATCCCCTCTTGACATATGGCCTATGTGTTATTGTGCCTTTTTTTTTTTTTTTTTTTTATCAAGACTGGCCACAGGTCCCTTTTGTGACTCTGGCCTTTATACATTCCATGCTTCAGGAAGGCAGATGTGGGTCTGGAGGGGAGTTTGTACTGCTAAAGTTCTAATGTTGATCTTAGAGATCCAACTCTGAGATGCTATTTCAAATTCCATCACTTCTCAGGCCTGATCAATCTTCATTTCTTTATGCCATAAATTTGCAAGCATGACAATTCTAGTGAGGAGCTACTCTGGAGCTTGAGGAATACAATTTATTTCAAGATGCAGCTGGGCACTACTCATAGGTTAAAAATATATATATATATTCCAGATTAAGGCCAGTTTTTAACCCACACATGACTGCATCTCCCTAAGCCTTAGCTTCTGCTACCATTAACCAGAGTTGAAGCTAATCTCTAACCACCATGAACTCCCTCTAAAATAAACCCAATGTCCAAAGTGACTGGAAGTTTCTTAGAGAGCTGGAAGAGAAGGTCATGTTGTCAAGAAAAATCCACATTTCCTTAACAAGCCCCTTCCTCAGTGGCCATATTCTTCCTGTTCTTGCCAATCTCCCCTCCATTTCCCTCACCTCAGGAGCTCCAGTTGCTCCCTGCTGGCTCAGGCCATCCTGCTTTGTATATCAGCATCCTGCCAGCCAGAATCTACCACTCAGCAAAAGAGAAGCCAGCCAAAGAGTGCTATGAACAACAGAAGTCTGCTCATTAGCTAAACAGTGAATCTAATCAAATATTGTTCCTCGAGTGTGCCCTAGTGGCCTCTGGTTGTCCCACCATTTCATGGACAAGTAAAACAGAGAAGCTGAAATATATCTATATTAAATCTCATTATTTTAAAATAAAATTTTGCTGGGCGCCAGTGGCTCACGCCTGTAATCCTCACTACTCAGGAGGCTGAGATCTGAAGATCATGGTTCAATGCCAGCTCGGGCAGGAAAGCCAGTGAGACTCTTATCTTCAATAAACCACCAGAAAACTGAAAGTGGTGCTGTGGCTCAACTGGTAGAGTGGTAGCCTTGAGCTGAAGAGCTGAGAGACAGTGCCCAGGCCCAGAGTTCAAGCCCCACAACCAACAAAAAAAAAAAAAAAAAAAAAATTAAAAATTTAAAAATAAAATAAAGTTTCTATTCCTCTCCCAAATTTTTCTTTCTGTCCTTATTGTCAATGAAATGCTATTTAAAAAAATCTCTGAGATGGGGCTGGGAAGGTGGCTCAGTGGTAGAGTGCTTGCCTTGCATGCATAAGGTCCTGGGTTCGATTCCTCAGCACCACATAAGCAGAAAAAGCTAGAAGTGGTGCTGTGGCTCAAGTGGTAGAGCTGAGGGACAGTGCCCAGGCCCAGAGTTCAAGCCCCATGACCAAAAGCAAACAAACAAACAAAAAACCCTCTGAGATGGCCAGGCACTGGTGATTGTAATCCTAGCTACTCAAGAGGCTGAGATCTGAAGATCATGGTTAAAAGCTAGCCATGAGACTCTTATCTCTAATTAACTACCAGAAAACTGGAAATGGTGCTATGGCTCAAAGTGGTAGAGCACTAGCCTTAAGCAAAAGAACTCAGGGACAGTACCCAGGCCCTAAATTCAAGTCCAATGTCTAACAACAACAACAAAAATCTCTGAGATTAGCCAGGCGCTGGTGGCTCACGCCTGTAATCCTAGCTACTCAGGAGGCTGAGATCTGAGGATCGCAGTTCAAAGCCAGCCCGGGCAGGAAAGACCGTGAGACTCCTATCTCCAATAAACCACCAGAAAACCGGAAGTGGCGCTGTAGCTCAAGTGGTAGAGCGCTCGCCTTGAGCTGAAGAGCTGAGGGACAGCGCCCAGGTCCAGAGTTCAAGCCCCACGACCGACCAAAAAAAAAAAAAAAAAGTCATAAATACATTTTAACCTTCACAAGGTGCATTGTCATTATTATGGTCTATAAAGCTTATGGTCTGTATAAACTTTGACACTACAGCTATTTTTTCCAAATCAGGTGATATGTACATTTCTTTCCTTTTAGTGTAAGCTGTTCCCTCTTTCCCTCTCATTCCCTCCCTCCCATCGCGGCCCTTGAGTTGCTTAGTTCACTTTCATCAATGTCCAATACAGCTGATGGGCCCCTCTGCTGTATTTTTTCCTGTTTCCCTCCTTCTTCACCAACATTTTAACCTCCAAATTTTATTTATTGTTACTCAACTATTCTTTAATCCAGAGCTTTCCAGAACTTTCTACAGACATGGAAATGTTCTCTATGTGAACTGTCCAAGATAGCAGCCACTAGAACGTATGGCTATTGAACATTGGGAATATAACTAGGGTAATTGAAGAATTAAATTTTTAATTTTTATGGTATTGGGGATCTAAGCCATATCTTTGTAAATGATAGGAAAGCATTGAACTTCTAAACTATAACCCCAGCCCTTTACATTTCTACTTTTATTGATTTTGTGTGTGTATATAAGTATGTATGTGTGTCTGTGTGTGTCTGTGTCTGTGTACCAGTACTGAGGCTTGAACTCAGGGCCTGGGCACTATCCTTTAGCTTTTTCCACTCAATGATGGTATTCTACTACTTGAGTCTCACAGACTTTCCTGCTTGGGCTGGCTTGGAACCACAATCCTCAGAACTCAACCTCTTGAGTAGGTAAGGTTACAGGCATGAGTCATCAATGCTTGGCTTACTTTTATTGAATTTTAATTAACTTTAATTTTACTAGCTACTAATTTCTACTATATAAGGCAGCCCAATACTACCTTAATTCCTCCAATGGCAATAAGGGACATTATGTGAAATTGTCAAAGGAAACAATTAAATTGATTGCAGTGAAGTGTCTAGGATGTTCATAATGCCATATACTGTCTTTTTTACTAGGAAAGTTTGTTGTTTGTCTATGAACTTGAAAAGGCAAGGCTGCTCCTAAACAACTAATTTAATTTTTTTAATCTTAAGGCCGCTTCGAGGTCATAATCAATCATGTTCCCTTTTTCCCTTTGGCTGTAGGAAGCTCAGCCCTATTCAGAGCCCACTTATAGCATGTGTGCCTCTCTGGGAGTTTTGTTACTTGGTGCTAGGGACCAAACCTAAGACATTTCATATGGTCAATATGTTTTACCACTGAGCCACCTCTCTAGCCCCAATGTATATTTGAATATTGATATCACCTTCAGTTCCATATCTTTCCTACTCTGTTATCTTTTTTTTTTTCTTTATCCTTTTCTGGCAGTATTGGGGTGTGAACTCAGGACTTCGTGCTTGCTAGGCATACCCTTAGCTCTTTCCATTTTTGCTATTTTTTTTAAACAGGGTCTCACTTTCTGTCTGGGCTGACTTGAACCACAACCATCCTATGTATACTCTTTGTGTAACTAGGGTGACAGGCGTGCCCATCTTTTTTAATGGTTAAGAGGGAGTTACATGAACAACAAACCTTCTGATCACAGCCTCCTAAGTAGCTAAGATTACAAGAATGAGTCATTGTGCCTGGTCTATTTGTTTGTTTGTTGTGGTGTGTGAGTATGTGTGTGCATAGCTCAATGATTTTTGGCAAATTTATATAGTAGTGCTACATTCTCTACAATTTAATTTTAAAACATTCTCTAAAAGAGCATGCTCATTTTCAGTCATATCTCCAGTCACCTCTCACTTATTTTTCTGTCTCCGTAGATTTCCTATTTCTGGACATTTTACATAAGTGGAATCATATGGATTTTTTTGCGGGGGGTACTTAAGATTGAATTAGAGGCATCTCATATGCTATCCCTGGATTACTGAGCCTCACTTCTAGCCCACAACAAGGTCTTTTGTATCTAGTTTCTTTTCATTCAGTACCACATTTTTGATGTTCATCGGTAGCATCATTCATCTGAATGTCATTCCTTTTCATAGCTGAATAATACTCTACTATATAGATATTCTACATTTTGTTTATCCATTTATCAAATGATAAATATTTGTATTACTTCTACTTTTGTGCTACTATGCATAATGCTGCTTTGGGTAGTCACATGTCAATCTTTTTTTTTTTGGGGGGGGTCCAGTCGTGGGGCCTGAACTCTGGACCTGGGCACTGGCCCTCAGCTCTTCAGCTCAAGGCTAACGCTCTACCAGTTGAGCCACAGAGCCACTTCCGGCTTTTTTCTTTTTGCTCATGTGGTGCTGAGGAATCGAACCCAGGGCCTCATGCATGCAAGGTAAACGCTCTACCATTGAGCCACCTTCCCAGCCCCACATGTCAATCTTTCTATATACATGCTTTTGTTCTTCTTAGGCTAACAATACCTGTAAGTTAAATACAGGGTCACATGGTAAAGGGTAAAATTAAGAATTGTCCAAATTGTTTCAAAGTTCTGTGTTATTTTTCATTCCCACAGGCAATATAGGTCTTATGGTTCTGGTATTTCCATATCCTCACCCACACTTGTTATTGCCTGTCCTACTGAATGGAACCATTCTAGTGGGCATGAAGTAGCATTTCCTTATGTCTTGATTTGCATTTTTCCAGTGACTAATGATGTTGACTATATTTATGTGTTTATGGAGTACTTCTATATTCTCTTTTGTGATATCCCTGTTCAGTTTGTTTTCATGTTTTAAATTTGGATCATTTGTCTTATTATGAGTCTTTTAAGAGTTCTATTTTATATGTTCTTGATATAAATCCTTTATCTGATACATGACTTATACAGATTTTAGCCCAGACTGTATGATTTGTCTTTTTTCACTTTATTAATGTTTTTTTATTTAAAAGTTGTTTTGGCTGGGTGCCAGTGGCTCACACCTGTAATTCTAGCTGCTCAGGAGGCTAAGATCTGAGGATCAGGGTTGGAAGCCACTTTGGGCAGAAAAGCCCCCAAGAGACTCTTATCTCCAATAAACTACTCAGAAAAAAGCTGGAAATGGTACTGTGGCTCAACTGGTAGAGTGCTAATCTTGAGCACAAAGAGACTAAGGGATAGTGCCAGGCCCTGAGCAAGCCCCAGGACTGGCAAAAAAAATTTTTTTTTAATTTAAAAAGTTGCTTTGTTTTGCTTTTTTTGTGTGTGTGGTTGTGGGGGGGAGGGGAAGGTTGGTCATGGGGCTTGAACTCTGGGCCAAGGTGCTGTCCCTCAGCTCTTCAGCTCAAGGCTCTACCACTTGAGCCACAGTGCCACTTCCGGTTTTCTGGGTAGTTTATTGGAGATAAGAGTCTCACGGAGCCGGGCGCTGGTGGCTCACGCCTGTAATCCTAGCTACTCAGGAGGCTGAGATCTGAGGATCACGGTTCAAAGCCAGCCCGGGCAGGAGAGACCGTGAGACTCCTATCTCCAATAAACCACCAGAAAACCGGAAGTGGCGCTGTGGCTCAAGTGGTAGAGTGCTCGCCTTGAGCTGAAGAGCTGAGGGACAGCACCCGAGCCCAGAGTTCAAGCCCCACGACCGACAAAAAAAAAAAAAAAAAAAAAAAGAGTCTCACGGATTTCCTGCCTAGGCTGGCTTTGAACCATGATCCTCAGATCACAGCCTGCTGAGTAGCTAGGATTATAGGCTGAGCCACCGGCGCCCAGCTAGTTTTGCTTTTTGATTTATGGTGGTACTGGATTTAAATTCAGGGCCTCATTCTTGCTAGGCAGGTGCTCTACCTCTTGAGACACTCCACTAGCTTCTTGAAAACATTTAGTTGTTATAAAATCCAAGTTTTTTAAAGAACTCTTTGTCTAGTCCAAAGTCATAAAGATTTACTTCTCTGTTTTATTCTAAGACTTTTTATAGTTTTAGCTCTTACATTTATGTCTAGTTCACTTTGACTTAATTTTTACATATAAGTTAATAAGGCATGAGTCTAAATGCATATTTTTCCATGTATGTATCCAGTTGTTTCAGAGCCATTTGTTAGGCGAACGTGATAACCACTACACTACAGAAACCTGCTCAAGGCCATTTTTTTAAAAGAAATTGTGCTTTTCCATTGAGTTACCTTGCTACCTCTGACCATAATGTAAGGGTTTGTCAGAACTCAACAGACCATAAATGTAAGGGTTTATTCTGGGACTCTCTGTTCTGTTCTATATTGATTTATAATCCTATCCTTATAACCATACTCTCTTGATTACTGTCCTTGTTTTCATTTTCTTTCTGTTTCTCCATACACTTATCTTTAATTTTATTTAACTGAGAGAATATATCATCCCCAAATTGATATTAGCCCTTGGCAAGAATGTAATTGAGGCTTCCTAAAATCAAACCATCAAGGCCTCTCTTATGAAAATCATTGCAAAGCCATTAAAGGGACTACAACCATATTCTTATTCAAACAAACCCCAAAGGGGATCAAGAATGGAACAGACATCTACCCTTGCCACAATAATCGGATTTACTCATTCTCAGGGAATAGGGAAGACATACTGCTAATTAGGAGGCAGTTAAGGAATTATTTCCTTTCTCAATATGGCTTTAGAATGTACTAGACCTAAAAAGTATTGTCTGTCTTTGAGCTATGAGCATGAAAACATTTTGTTTAGCAGATTTGATACATAAAGAAGAAACCAGTAGGAATACTGAACATTCAAAAGAAAGCCCCACTTAGAGATTCCTTGCTTACTTTGAAGGATGGAAGGTGGGATGCCAGTACCCTTCCCTTCAAAATGATCTTCAGGAAGATCTGAGTATTACTGACCAACTTGATGAAGCCTGCAGAGTGACTCCAGAATGGTTACCCCAATCCAAACAAATGAATGGGGAGGAGGGGAAGGGAAGAGAAGGACTTTAGAAGATAGGCCCTGCCCTGAAGGGGAAGGAAAGTATGAAAGTGAAAAGTCCTGTGAATGATGTCATCCAGACTGAGGCTATGATGTCATCCAGACTGAGGCTATTGAATTGGCTGGAGGACCAATTAGCACAGTTAGTAGCTACTGGAGGTCCTTTTATCCTTCCTTCCTCCCTTCCTCCCTTCCTTCTTTCCTTCCTTCTTTCTTTTCTTTCTTTTTTTTCCCAGTACTGGGGCTTAAACTCAAGGCCTGGGTGCTGTCCTTTAGCTTTTTCACTCAAGATAAGTGCTCTACCACTTGAACCACAGCTCCACTTCTAGTTTTTTGCTGGTTGATTGAAGTTAAGAGTCTCATAGACTTTCCTGCCTGGGCTGGCTTTGAACAGTTATCCTCAGATCTCAGCCACCTGAATTGCTAGGATTACAGGTGTAAGCCACTGGCACCCACCTGCTACTTTTCTGTTTTTGGTCTCTGGAGAAATCCTAGTTCTTACCTAGTTGTACAATATTCTCTTTCTACATTGTAAGTCTTAAGTTGCACTGTCCTTCACTAAAGCAAATCACATGTGGCAACCCAGGCTCAGGTGATGGTCTTGGGGAGAATAAAACATGGATGCTGTGGAGGGTGGGGGAACTGCTGGGGCTCAGGGAAAGGAACAGCTCCAGGTGGTGACCTACATTATGAGATGAGATGCCCTGTAGAACTTCCTAGCTGAACAACTTGAGTCCGGAATAACATTGAATCTTCTATGTCCTTGTTTGAGTGAGACAAAACTCAATCTAGTATGTGTCACATATCTTTCATGACATGATATTTCTTTTGTTTGTGTTTTGCAGTATTGAGGATTTTAATTCAGGGCTTCACAATTGCAAATGCCGCCCCCCCCAATCCTTTTGCTTTTAGTTTGTCTTTCAGATAGGGCCTCACACTAACTTTTCCCTAGATGGGTTTAGATAGAAATTCTCCCATCTCTTCCTCTCAAATAACTGGGATTACAGGTGTACACCATTATGTTTGACCCCTATTATATATATATATATATATATATATATATATATATATATATAAAACATATTATATATAATATATTGTTATATTATCATATCATATATAATCTTATTATATATGTATATAAAATTTTCCTTTTCTAAAAGACAAGAGAGAGAGAGAGAATACACTTAATAAAATCTTGGTTGAATGAATGGTTAAGAGCCAGATGGCATGAACCTTAAATAAGTGGGATTTTTCCACGAGGCTGCAGGAATAATGATCTGGGAGTGGCTTTGGAGTTGAGAAGGCCCAGCCCTTCTCATTGCTCTGTGGTTGAGGAATTGCAGCCTCCCCTGAGACAATAGCTTCATCCTCAGTTAGGCAGGAGCTTGAGGGAGGAGATCTAAAGGGGCTGCTTTGAGATGTAGGGGGTGTAATGGCAGGAAGTTGGATGAGGGGAAGGGAAAGGCTGAAGAAAGTTGATGGGCAATGAAATCTGGGCTTTCATTCAGATAGTAGTTGAGGATTAACTAGGATATGGGACTTGGTGGGATTAGCTTGTAAAAGCTCCTCCAAACTGGTGCTAGAACAGGCTTGCTTATGCTAATTCTAATAATCATCGCATAGTTTCTATGTTCAAGACCCTAGAATAAGTCAGGTTCTGATGAAGCACTTTACAATCTCCTCCTGCAAAGTATTATTCCCATTTACAGAAGAGGAAACTGAGGATAGGAGAAAGGAAGCGATTTGGGGCTGGGAAGGTGGCTCAGTGGTAGAGTGCTTGCCTCTCATGCATGAGGCCCTGCGTTTGATTCCTCAGAACCACATAAACAGAAAAAGCCAGAAGTGGGTGCTGTAGCTCAAGTGGTAGAACGCTAGTCTTGAGCTGAAGAGCTGAGGGAGAGTTCAAGCCCCATGATGGACCAAAAAAAAAAAAAAGTGATTTGTCCAAGACAGTTAATAAGTGCCATGGAGATAATCCAGACCCAGGTCTATGTTTCTCCAATACCAGGTCTTCCCCAGCTACCTGGTCTGGGGCATTGGGTGGTATAGGCAGCAATTGGAGTAGCCTTGAAAACTTAGAGTTTTCATAACACGCAACTTTGCAGCTCCAAGCACCTAGCCAGAAACTTCCACCTTTACTTCCTAATCCCATTGCTTGCATTGCCCACTTTCCATAAAGGGTTGGGGTCCCAGAGAGATAGACATCCTCACAGTGTTATTTTCTGTCTCAGAACTGACCATATCTGTCCTACCCTTGTAAAATGGATGTGGTATTTTATGCATATATCTGGAGTTTCCTGCCTCCCATCAAGCTAGGTTCTTGCTCTGTACATGTGCTTAATTCACTAATTCATGTCTTATAACAAAAAAATTCAACATGGCCCAGCTCTAGCAGCTTACCCCTGTAATACTAGCTACTGAGAAGGCAGAGATCTGGGAGGAACTCCATTAGAGGCCAGTCTGGGCAAAAGTTTGTGAGCCTCTATCTAAACCAATAGCTGGGCATGATATTTCATACCTGACATCTCAGCTATGGAAGAGGTGAGATTAAGAGGATTGCAGTTCTAGGCCAGTCAAGGAAGAAAAAAAAAAGTTCATGAGATGTCATTTTAACAGAAAAAAACTGGCCTTGTCGGTACCTGGATATCATCCTTGCTACTGCAGGAAGTGTAAATAGGCAGGCCGTGGCTCACAACAGCCCAGGTAAAAAGTGAGACTTTGTCTCAAAAATAAGCAGAGCAAAGAAGGATAGTGGTGTGGCTCAAGTGTTAAAGCATCTACCTCGCAAGTGCAAAGCTCTGAGTTTAAACCCTAGTACCACTAAAGAAATAAATAATAAATAAGGAAAGTATGTAGCTTTGTCACTTTGTCACTTGAGTTGGCAGGCAGGAGGGCCCATTCAGATCTGGTTTCTATCATCGGGTAACATAAAAAGAGATAAACAAGGGCTGGGAAGGTGGCTCAGTGGTAGAGCGCTTGCCTTGCATGCATGATGCCTTGGGTTCGATTCCTCAGCACCACATAAGCAAAAAAGGCTGGAAGTGGCACTGTGGCTCAAGTGGTAGAGCACTAGCCTTGAGCTGAAGAGCTGAGGGACAGCGCCCAGGCCCAGAGTTCATGCCCCATGCCAAGCAAAAAAAAAAAGAAAAGAAAAGAAAAAGGAAAAAAAGATAAAGGGCTTTGGAGTATTGACAACAGTTTTTTTTATTTTATTTTTTTGGGGGGGGTCTGGTCATGGGGCCTGAACTCTGGGCCTGGGCACTGTCCCTCAGCTCTTCAGCTCAAGGCTAGCGCTCTACCACTTGAACTACAGCACCACTTCTGGCTTTTTTTTTTTCTTATGTGGTGCTGAGGAATAGAACCCAGGGCCTCATGCATGCAAGGCAAGCACTCTACCACTGAGCCACCTTTCCAGCCCATTGACAAGATTTTTTAAGTGTTGGTTCTGGAGGAGACAGTTAGAAGACAAAGAGGTCATTAGTAGGGTAGTCTGGTGAGACAGAACAGTTCGCGTGAGGAGGATGGGTAAGGTGCAGCTGGGGGTGGGGAGGTTCTCCATTTTGGGATGAGGATGAGGCTCAGTGTGGCCTGTATGAGGCAGCCATTGCTATGAGAAGGTCAAGGAGCTGACCTCTATGAATTCTGAAGCCAAAGATGTCAGGTCAAGTGGCCAAGGCCACTAACCTGAGCACAGAGGCTACTGGACTTGGCAAAATGGAAGTGAACAGTCAGTATGTTAGAAGCAATTTAGTGAAGTGTTGGTCCAAAAGCCGGATTCTAGTGGGCTGAGTGAGTGAGCAAGACATGGAAGAATGAAGGCATCATGCAGAAACTGTTTTGGCATTTGCCAGGAAGAAGAGTCGTATTCAAGTCTCTCCCACTCTGGAAGAGGTGTGGGCTGAAGGGAGGGGATTTTTGTGTGGGGTGGGAGAGGCTTGAGCATGATTATGAATGAGGTAGCAAATAGGATGCAGTGGATGGGGGAGAGGGAAGCAGAGTCCTGGAGGAGCCACACATCCTGAGCACAGGTCACTGTCTCGACTAGCTGGCAGGCTCCAGCCCCCTTACCACTAGGATGGAAGCTGACAGAAAGTGGCTGGTGTGGGTGGCTTTGCAGACTTGGTAGTGAGGACATGAGGGAGTCCTGCTGGGGTGGCTTCTGTTTTCCAAGCGAAGCCTGAGTTGAGGTTATCAGCAATGGAGTTCTATTGAGAAATTAACTCCTGTATCAGACTCCTCACCATAGTGACTCATCAGGAAGGAACCAAAGGCTTTTGTGTTCTAAGGCCTCAGCCTTATTTCTCCTGTACCTGGAAAGGTAAACAGACCATGTCATAGTTCTGGTATATGAATTCTCCCTGAGGGAGGACAGCTGATAATGTTTTGGGGAGCTGATTATCCAGGTGGAAAAGGACAGGTGAACAATATTCTCTATTTACCCTACTTTCCCCAGGAACACATACAACCCAAAATGCTAAGGACTAAGAGTTGCCACTTGAAGGGGTTCTCTGGAAGAGACTCCTTTGAAAGAACCTTCCCAAGGACAGGGCTGGGCAATTCAATCTTTGCAGATGGGGGAACAAATAGTGAAAACTCATCACAGTGATAGCTGATGGCTGCCACAGAAGCAGTGTTCCGAAAAATGTGTCAGCCTGGGCTGGGAATGTGGCTTAGTGGTAGAGTGCTTTCATAGCATGCATGAAGCCCTGGGTTCAATTCCTCAGTACCACATAAGCAGAAAAAGCCAGAAGTGGCGCTGTGGCTCAAGTGGTACAGTGCTAGCCTTGAGCAAAAGAAACTCATGGACAGTGCCCAGGCCCTGAGTTCAAGCTCCAGGACTGGCAGAAGAAAAAAAAGTGCCAGCCCACACTGGGCACCAGAGGGGCTCATGCCTGTAATCCTAGCTACTCAGGTGGCTGAGATCTGAGGAGCAGGGTTTGTTTTTGTCAGCCATGGTACTTGAACTTGGGGCTTAGGCACTGTCCCTGAGCTCCTTTTGCTCAACACTAGTAGTGCTCTACTACTTTGAGCAACAGCTCTACTTCCACTTTTCTGATGATTAATTGGAGATAAGAGCCTCACAGACTTTCCTGCCTCGGCTTAGCTTTGAACCGCGTGAGGATTGCAGTTTAAAGTTAGGTAGGAAAGTCTGTGAAACTCTTCAATTAATCACCAAATGCCAGAAGTGGAGCCATGTCTCAAGTGGCGGAATAGCTGCCTTGAGTGAAAAAAGCAAAAGGACAATGCTCTGACCCTGAGTTCAAGCCCCAGTACTGGTACCCAAAAAAAACTGTCAGGTCTCCCTTCAAGGATCTGGAACACAGACTGATCATCTTTGGGTCTCCTTTTAGAGAGAGAAGAAAGGAAAGTTATTAGTGATAACAGCAATCTTACTGATCTGGTGGGTGGGGATTCAAGCTGAATTTAATTTGATTTAGACTGAGTAAGAGATGAGTAAGAGATGTATTGACGTCATGTTGTTGGAGGAGTGTCCAGTGGGTCCAGACTCTGGACAGAGGGTAAGCAGGGAGTGGGAACTGACATCTGGCTCTCCCCTCACCCTGCACCCTGCGGCTGGAACACAGTAGACACAGAGCTACCACGTGACACCACTTGGCCTTCACAGATGAGCACAAGGACATCCCTCCCCGCCAGGCCCAGGAGCAGGGCAGCAGGGCAGCCCCACATGGACCCCTGTGTTCAGAGTTTGGCAATCTGGACACAGCCTTGGCTCTGTTCCTTTATGAGTTATTGAGCTCTCCTAAGCCTGGCCACCTGAGGTTCTCCTCATATGGCTTAGGGCCCTGGGCTTCTGGCTTCATTTCCCTGGGCTTTCATGCTGAGACTGGAATAGGTGGCTCACAGCATTCTCCTGTTCTGATTGCACACACCCTTTGGCACATGGGAACTGAAAGATGGGTGACCAGTGGGTTAGAGACCAATGGATTGAAATTCTGAGACCCCATGTGGAGCCTCAGAATGTAATCCTGCAGTGCTTAAAGTAAGAGTCTGGTTGGTACAACACCAAGCAGGTCTGATGGCTTTAGCCACGGAAATACAGAGGTCCTGGTCCTGCCTCCTTACCTTGCAGATGTGGGACTCACTAGGCTGTGGAGCATTGAGCAGAGAAAAAGGACTGCTAGAACTTCAGATTAAGCAGGAACACGGGACAGAAGCTTTAAGTCCCTCTTTCAGCACATGCCAGCCAGGCCTACAGAAGACTAAGGTTCAGACAAGCTCCAAGGCTTGGTCAGGGAGTTCTTTCCTCTTCTAGTCATTCATGCCTGATGTCCCTTGAACACAAAAGAGGTGAAATCTGTCTGTTCATTCCCTCAACAACAATATATCCTGCCCCTATCAGGAGTCAGGCCCTGCTGCTGGCCACTGGGAAGTGGCAGGTGGTTGAGGCAGATTTGTTCCTCATTTTCAAGGAACCTACAGTTCCTCTATAGACAGAAGAAATAGATACAGATTAATGACATCCAGACTTAAAGCTCCAGTGGGCAAGTCTCTAACCCAGTTAATTCAGAGATAAAGATGGCTTCCTAGAGGAAGCAATGGGGCCTTATGTTTGTTGTATAGGGGCTTGAACTCAGGGCCTCAGGTTGTCACTGGCTTTGGTTAATTGGAGATAAGTCTCACTATTTGGGGCTGGCTTCAAACCTTCATCCTCAGATCCTAGCCTCTTGAGTAGTTAGGGTAATAGGTGTGAACCACTGGCACCTGACAGCAATGGTTCTTTCCTTCCTTCCTTCCTTCTTTGCTTCCTTCCTTTCCTCCTTCCTTCCTTCCCTCCTTCCTTCCTTCCTTCCTCCCTCCCTCCCTCCCTCTCTTTCTTCTTTCTTTCTTTCTTTCTTTCTTTCTTTCTTTCTTTCTTTCTTTCTTTCTTTCTTTCTTTCTTTCTTTCTTTCTGTTGGCCAGGGCTTGAACTCAGGGCCTGAGCACTGTCCCTGAGCTCTTTTGCTCATTTTGAGCCACAGCTCCACATCCAGTTTTCAGGTGGTAAACTGGAGATAAGAGTCTCATACACTTTCCTGCCTGGACTGGCTTTGAACTGTGATCCTAAGATCTCAACTTCCTAAGTAACTAGGATTACACAGGGCAAGAGCCACCAGCACCCAGCTAGCAATGGTTCTTAATAGGTATGGATTGGCTCAAGGGTACTGAAACCTACTCCAGGTAGGTAGAGCAAATTTCAAGGGATATCCTTGTACAACTATATGCAAAAGATTTTGCTTTTTTTTTTTCAGCACTGGAGTTTTTACTCAGAGCCTGTCACTTTCTAGGCAGTCACTCTACAGCTTGAAGTCATGTCTTTAGACCTTTTTGCTCTGTTATCTTTGAAATAAGGTCTCACCTTTGCCCCCAGGCCAGCTTGGAGTGCAGTGTTCCCATTTATGCTTTCCACTATACCATGCACAGTCTTTTCTGCTGAAATGGAATCTTATGAGGGTTTGTTTTTGTTTTGCCCAGGTTGGTCTGGAATCTCAGTCATCCTGATCTTAGCCTCCTATGTAGCTAACAGGCATGAGCCACCAATTCCTGGGTGTGCATGAGATTTTAAGACCACTTTAGTATTGTATGAACTGGAATTAAGTCAGAAACACACACACACACACACTCTCTCTCTTTCTCTCTCTCTCTCCTTCTCTCTATCCATGTTGTCCCTCAAGGAGATATATGGTCTATAGCCTCATTCTATTCCTGAAAGTTTTTGGGACTGATGACTGATTGGGGAGAATGCTGAGAAAAAGTCTGCATTTCTGGCCCAGTAACAGAGAATGAAGAGGAGCAGACTTGAGTGGGAAAGCTGAGACTTGTTTACCTAAGAGACATCCAGGAAGTGGTATGGAGACGGCTCTTCGAATATAGATGTGGATCTCAGAAGAGAGATTTGGAAGTCATTGGCACATGATTGGTAGTGGCTGAGATGGTGGCTCAGAAAGCAGAGAAGGGAAAGAAAGCCTAGGATGGAGCCATGGAAGTGAAGAGATGGTAAAGGAATTGGGAAAAAACAGCCCATGGGAAGTGCTCGGGCCAGTGAAGACTGGTGTCTTCATAAGTTCACCAACCAACATGTATAATTGCTGAAAAGTACACTTTTTTTTTAAGTGAGGGGAGAAGGGAAAGAGAAACCCTCAAAGTTCTGGAAAAAAACACACAAAATAATGTCTAAAGATACATAAAAATTCTAACAGTCCCTCTAGCAAACCAAAATTACTCTGAGTGAGAAACCACTGACTGGAAGTATTCATTTTTTATCTGTTTGTCATCTAGGCCAAATTGTTTGCCCAGAATCACTGGAGCCAGGCCCATCCCTTTCTCGTACACGAGGGGGCGCACATGCACTGTTTCTGAATCCAAATCCAGGACAAAAGCAGGCAGTGAATTAGGCACAATTTGAGCCCTCAATCCAGACCTCTTTAAACTCAAAGCAACACAATGTGTGCCCTACACATTCTCAAATGGGTATGGGTTTCTCAACAATCCTAACATCATGTTTATTTCTCTCTGCACTCCAAACTCACAGGACAATCAGAGAGACACCCACAGAAGATAAGGAACCTTACAAAGGGTCTCACCTGACCCAGGGCAAGTGGAGGTAATCCCCTGAACTTCATGGTGAAGCCTAGCAAGAACTGAGTGGGGTGGAGGACAGGAGGAGTCTTGTGTGACTGGCTGATGCATGGACTGGAGAGGGACGGGGGAGTCTAAAAGCTTTAATGCCAAGGCTGGTTCTTGGAGTATTAGGACCTAGAATAAATCTTTAGGTAGGCTATTGGTTTAGTCCAGAAAAATTTATGAGTCAGCATTCAAGTTTGGTTTGAGAAGTCATAAACTCAGTACCAAGGTTTATATCAGGTCTGAGGCATTATCAAATCTTGAATTAAGGAGCAGTTCTCTTGGAATTGGTGTAATATTGAGGCATTGACCAAGAACTAAGAAGTGGAATGTGGGGATGAAGGAAGCTTGTTAGGGGGTCTCTGCAAAGCCAATCCTCTCAGGTCCCAAGATTACTTTTAGAGTTGGGTAAGGTGTGCTAAATGGTCGAAGGGTGGGATTTGAGGTTAGTGTCTGCGTTGGGGCCTTTTCTGATTATCTAGTCTCCATTTTGTCATTGAAACTGAGCATTCTAATTCAGGAAGTGTGTTGGTGTTGACCTGGGAATGGGAGTGTGGTACCAGGGTTTGCTTAAGACTTGGGGTTCAGAAGATATTATTGGGGTTCAGAGCAAGATAGCTACTGCACTTTGGGGTTTACTTAGGGGCAGGGTCTTGGCATTAGTACTGGAGTCCATCCAGAGTCTAGGGTTGATCCATCACTTCTCAAGCTTTAGGGCAGGTGGAAATAAATGAAGACATTAGTTAGAATTAGAGGCCCATATAGTGTCCAGAGGTTCAGATTAAAATTACTCGTGCCCATTTCAGGACCAATTTAGGAGTCTGGACTCAATACTGGGCTTAAGGGTGGGTCTGAGCTACGTCTCAGGCTTGGATCTAAATGGAAATAGAAATGGGGGTCCTAGTACTACAACGAGTTCACGTTAGGATTGAGAGTCACTAGAAAGATCTAGACTTCCGATTGGAGTTTGGGGCTGTGCCTGCTCAAGACTGGGGTTCGGGCTCCACGCTGGCGCTGCAGTGGGGATTAGGCTCGGGCTTGGGTTGTGGCCTCGCTGGGCCTGCGCGGCTCCGCGGCTTTCCGAGTGAGCGAGCGAGCGAGCGAGAGTGCACGAGGGGAGGGGCGCCGCGGGCGCGCGCACGGCAGGGGCAGGGGCGCGGGCGCGAGCGCGGACGCGCGGCTGGAGCTGGCGCGGGAGCGGCGGGAGCGGTGGCGGCGGCAGCAGAGGCGGCGGCTCCGGCTCCAGCACCGGCTCCGGCTCCGGCTCCGGCTCCGGCTCCGGCTCC
This sequence comes from Dipodomys merriami, assembly GCF_024711535.1. Lineage (NCBI taxonomy): Eukaryota > Metazoa > Chordata > Mammalia > Rodentia > Heteromyidae > Dipodomys > Dipodomys merriami. The sequence continues at coordinate 2,021,724 of NW_027202505.1, read as the reverse complement.
GGCCCGGGCGGTGGTGGCGGGAGCGGGACCAGGTGGTGGTGGTGGCGGCGGCCGAGGAGCCAGGAGAGGCGGCCTCGGCGGCTTGTGGGGGGACATGCGGACCGACGGCCCCTGGATAGGCGGTGAGTGACCCCCAGGGCCCCCCTCAGGTCCTCTCCGCGCCGGTTCCCAGCCCACCCTCCTAGCCTCGCCCCCTCCCCCGTGTGCGCCGGGGGAGACGGTCCTGGCGGGGGTCTGGTGGGGGGGCGACGCGAAGGCCGGGCCGCGCCCCCACCTGCCGCGCCCGCAGTCTCGGCTCGGCCCCCCCAGCCCCCGCGCCCGGCGGCTCCTCCCCGCGTTTACCCCGCGGCAGACGCCCCCCCACCGGCGCCGCGGCCCGCGAGCTCCCCGCTGCCCCTCTCCTCCCTCCCTCCCGCCGCACCTGAGCCGCAGCCCGCGCCCCTGGTGCAAAGTTTCCCCTTGCCTGTGTGCGCCCCCTCCCCGGCCCGGCCTCCCCCCACCCACCCCACCCCGCTCCCCACCTTCCGGCGCGGACGCGCTTCGGGGGCGGCTCTCAGCCTCCCACCACCACCCCCAGCTCCGGGCGGGTCCAGGCCGCGCCCCCACCCCCGCCGCACCGGCGCCCCCGCCCAGCCGGCGGGGGAGCCGCAGCCGGCGCGCCCCCATCTCGCTCGCGGGCCCCGGCGCACGTGCGGTCCCGGGATGCGCCGGGTGCGAGTTTGGAGCCCCCTCTCCGCCCCCGCCCCCACCGCTCGGTGACTGGCGCGGATTGGGGAGGGGCCGGAGCGGGCGGCGCCCACCCCCCCCCCCCACACCCCGGCTCGTTGCAACGCTCCGTCCCGTGAGGACGTGTCCACTCGGACCCGCTCCGAAAGTTCACTCCGTCGCCGCCCCTTGTCCCGTCCCGTGCCAGGTCCCCAGTTGCTGCGCCCCGTCTTAATCTCGGTGGCTTTATTTCCCTACGTGTCTCCATGTCTCCCTGTGTCCCTGCCTTGCTATCTCACCCCCTGCAGTCCCAGAGTCTCTCTCCAGCTGTCTCCCTTCTCCCTCTGGGGTCTCCCCTTCTCTCTCGGTCCCTGTGTTCTCTCCCTGCCCTGTTCTCTCTGCCCCGTTGTGTTCTCTCTGCTTAGGTCTCCCTCCCGGGGTCTCTCTGTGCTAGTGTCTCTGTACCCCCTCTGGTAGGCCCCTTCCCCCACTTCTCTGGAATGCTGCCCCTCTGGTTCCTCCACTCTGGGGGGAGGGGGAGGGGCTAGCCCGTCTCCCCACTTCAACCTCCCCTGCGGGGCCCCAAAGTTGGAATGGGGGGAGGGGATAGCAGTGGGAGCAGCTGCAGGACCTGCCTGAACTGTGAAATGGGGCCACATTGATGCCCCTGGGGGAGGACCAGGGAGGCTGGACTGCCAAACGTTGGTGACTGAGGCCCCACTTTGGGGACGAATCCTGAGTGATGGGGGGTGCAGGCTCTGGCTGGAGAATCCAGGGAAGTGTAGTGCACTGAGGTGGGAGGCCTGGAAAAGGGTTTGGGGTATCCCTTCCAAGAGGAAGGACTCAGGAAGGGATCCTGTCAGGGATCTGATAGCATCCAGAGGAGAGTTCTGACAGGAAATACAAGGAAATTCTGTTTGGCTTCTTAGAAACTCTTGCTTCAGGGAGCATGAAAATCCCTTTTTTCCTGATTATATGAATGAGCCCAGGGCTTCCTTGAGTACAGCCTCTGTATTTTAGCTGGGCCTCAGGCCACACACCACGCACACCACGCACCCTGCATACTTCTCCTTTCCCACCTGCCTTCCCAATCTCATCCCTCATACACGCTCCACATTCCCTTCCTTCCTTCTTGTCCTTGCCTGCTCTGACCCCCATACCAACCAGGGCTCAGAAATCCGCTGTGCTTGCACACTTACAGCACACCTGTGCACATGCATACTCAGTCCTGTGCCTTCTGGTACATGCACTTCTGTGCATAGTTTTGCTTGTTTAATTTCTCTTTTATCACTTGAAATGTCTTTGTGTCTTTTCCAATTGCTCCCCCCCCCCTTTTTTTTTTAAACTGGTCCTGGGGCTTGAACTTAGTGCCTGGGTGCTGTCCCTGGGCTGCTTTTGCTTAAGTTTAGCACTCTACCACTGGAGCCACAGTGTCACTTCTGGCTTTTCCTGAGTAATTTATTGGAGATAAGAGTCTTACAGACTTTCTTGCCCAGGCTGGCTTCAAACCCCGATCCTCAGGTCTCAGCCTCCTTATTAGCTAGGATTATAGGTGTGAGCCACTGGCGCCAGGCTACTTTTTCATTTCTTTCTTTTTTTTTTTTTTTTTTTTTTTTGGTTGGTTGTGGGGCTTGGACTCTGGGCTTGGGCACTGTCCCTGTGCTCTTCAGCTCAAGGTGAATGCTCTACTGCTTGAGCCACAGCGTCACATCCAGTTTTCTAGTGGTTTATTGGAGATAAGAGTCTCAGGGACTTTCCTCCCTGGGCTGACTTTGAACTGTGATCCTTAGATCTCAGCCTCCTGAGTAGCTAGGATTACAGGCCTGAGCCACCAGCGCCCGGCTCATTTCTTGATCAAGAAGCATTTTAAGGTGATTCCTCCATCTCCTTCCTCTTTTTTCTTTATTTTGCAGCTGCTGACCTCCCTCTCTCTGTCGTGCCTGTGTACAGTGTGTGCTACATCCTACCCACAAGCCCAGCTGGTGCTAGTGTGGTATATAGGACTTTGCAAAGAGCAGGGTGGGTTTGGATGCTGGAGAAGCAGTTTGGCAGGGGATTTGGTAGACTGAAACAAAACTAGATTGGCTAAACCTCTTTTGGGAATTGCATTGATGTGCAATAAAATAGTGGCCCTGGTGCTTTGTGCTTTCTTCACTCTTCTTCCCAGCAGCCCTAACCTGGGATTCTTGTCAGGGAGTGGTGGCACCCGGACTTAATGCACTAGAGATTGGTACATATTGAACCTGCTCCTCCAGCCTCCAGCCTTGGTCCTCAAGGAGGTCACTTTCTCCCCAATCTCAGTTTTAACCCTGGTAGAACAGGCCCTTGTGGGCGTTAGGGCTGCTATGAGAAGCCACTGAAACTGTGTGGCAGTACATTCTCAGCGATGGCAGTAACTTCATGGGACTATAAAAGCGATTCAGTAACCTACTATTGATTGCTGACTACATTGGAGGCACCAAAGCTAGGCACATTCAGCCAGGCTGTTTGCTTTCTGTAGGACTAACAGCTGTGTAGAAGAGGTAGTACACCCTTTAGTTGCTGAGGTTGTGGCATCAGTTAACTTAAAGCATCTGCAGTTCTGAGCTAAGATTAGAAGATTGGGGAGTTCACCATAAAATGGAGGAGTTTGAGGTCAAAGTGTGATGAGTCCCAGAGGAGACGGAAGAAGGGCTGTCTGAGCCAGGTTCAGAAGGCTGAACAGGAGTTTACCAGTTGAAGAAGGGAGAAAGAACACTATTGGTAGAGAAAACAAAAAAACAACAACAACAAAAAACTAATATGAAGAGAGTAAGAGAAACCACTTGTAGGGCATTTAGAAATTACAGAGCTCTGAGAGATACCTGTGACTTAGAAAACAGGATTTCACTGGGCGCTGGTGGCTCGTGCCAGTAATCCTAGCTTCTAAGGAGGCTGAGATCTGAGGATCATGGTTCAAAGCTAGCCTGGGCAGAAAGACCATGAGACTCTTATCTCCAATGAATCACCAGAAAACTGGAAGTGGTACTGTGGCTCAAGGGACAGTGCCCAGACCCAGAGTTCAAGCCCCACAACAAAAAGAAAAAAGAAAACAGGGGATTTTAACATTTTTCTTTTTGTTTGTTTGCTTGCTTTGTGTCAGTATTGGGGCTTGAATTCAGGGCCTGGGTACTCTCCCTTAACTTTTCCACTCAAGTTTGGCACTCTACCGCTAGAGCTACAGCTCCACTTGTAGCGTTTTGCTGATTAATTGGAGATAAGAATCCATGGACTAGGGCTGGGAATATAGCTTAGTGGTAGAGTACTTGCCTAACATGTATGAAGCCCGGGGTTTGATTCCTCAGTACCACATAACCAGAAAAGGCCAGAAATGGCACTGTCACTCAAGTGGTAGAGTGCTAGCCTTGAGCAAAAAAGCAGCTCAGGATTAGTGCCCAGGCCCTGAGTTCAAGCCTAAAGACTGGCAAAAAAAAAAAAAAAAAAAAGACTCCAGGGACTTTCCTGCCTGGACTGGCTTTGAACTGCAATCCTTAAATCTTAGCCTCCTGAGTAGCAACAATTAAAGGTGTGAGCCACCAGTACCTGGCTGACACCAAAGGTTTAAAGTGAGGGTGATGGCTATGGATTGTGCTGTGGTCAGATTTATTTTTCTAGAAGATGGCTTCTGGGTGAAGCAAAGTAGAGATGGGATGGCATGCTCAGTGAGGAAAATACTGGAGTGAAGTTAGGTGAAAGAACTGTGGCCTGATAGAGTTGGGGGCCTGGGCCATTAGGAAGACCCATTCGTCAGGACAGGATAGCTTATTAAATGTGGAGCGAGGAAGAGAAAGGAGCCCAAGTTCCCAGGAAGCTAGGTACGGCTTTCCTGAAGGCCTTCAAACATTTGGACAGTCCTGGGTAGGAATCTCACATCAGGTGGATGCTGAATTCAGGGTCTGATGTGTTGTCTTTGAGGTGCTTGGGCACTTGGGATTCAGTGGAGGTGGGGGGCTCTGCAGAGGTGGGTATATGAAAATAGAATCTGGGAGGACATTTTGTGCCAAAGAAGGAGAGCCACAGATATAGGAGAGCCGACGGTGATACTCATCAAGAGAAGGCAGCTTCAGACAGTGGTACAGAGCTTAGAATTTGGTTTTGAATTACTGGAGTTTGACTTGACTTGAGCATGTTGCTTAACATCTCTGAGTCAATTTCCTCATTTGTTAAGTGAGTATAATAAAATTCCATGTCTCATAGGGTTGTAAGGTGGATTAAAGTTAATATGCATTAAGTAGTTAGAACTAGGTCTGATACCTCCTAAGTACTGTTACTCAGTGGTGTTGGTAGTAATCATTTTAACCATTGACAACAAGAGTAGTATAAGCCCACTTCCCATCAGAATCACCCAAGATTGCCTTAAAAAACCTATACTGGTCACCTAAGGTAGCTGCAGTTCTGAGCTGGAGTTAGCAGGTAGGTAGTTTGACAAGGAGAAGAATGCTTTTGCCCTCAGCCCTCATCATCATCAATGGGATTGTATGTTACTCAGATATATTTAACCTTCAGCTGGACAAGTGTAAGAAGAATAAAGGTGGGTAGAATTCTGGGAAGAAGCAGCCTCACCTGTCTAGTTCCTCAATTCCTTGGCCCTTCCTGAAACGTGAGCATCTCTAGAGATTTACTCCGAGTTCGCCTTAGAGGTCCAAAAGCACCATGTCTGTGGTTCTGAAGACTTCCAAGTTTAGTTCTTTGGCTGTATTTTAGTTGCTGTTTCTGGGAACTTTTCCTGATGTAGCCACAGGGGCTGCCTGGGGGCTGCTCCAAACCATGTCTGTGTTCTAGATTTCCACTTGATTCTGCTCCCACTGCTAGAGCCAGCTTTCAGGCCTGATGATGATGGAGAATCCTGCTGGGGGCCGTCTGGATTGTTGCCCAGGGCCTTGTGTGATCTTGGTCATGTCTGCCTACTAACCTTACAAGGCCCTTCTGGGAGGCACCCAGTATGATTGCTAACTTTGCTCCTATGCCAGTTAAGTCCTTTCTGAGTAGTTTTCCAGTTTGCCTCCCAGTGTCAACGTTGGTCTGTTCTCAGGATGCCCCCATCTACTATTCTGAAATCTGCCCCAATCTGTCTAAAGTGGTTCTGGGAGCTGCTGTTGGAAAATCTGTATATCTAAGAGAGATCTGTCTGGGTTGTTTTGGGCCAATTTGTCCCAGACTGGTGTGGTCCAAGTGCTATTTGGGCTGTTCTAGAATTGTGTATTGGTGCTATTCTGTGTGCTTCAGTGCTTTTCCACCTGTGTGTGTTTTAGTCTGTCCTGGAACTCACCTCTTGGCCATTTTGAGTACAGGCCTATTTCCAGATGTGGCTCCTGCTTGATGAAGAGCCTGTTCTCTTCTCCAAGCCCAAGGCCTGGGGTCCTGGCATGGCCTTGAGTGTGACATTGGTGCCTTGGACACTGCTCCTTTGCTTGGATTCCTGAGCAGCAGTAGAGCCAGCAACCTCATGTCAGACTCAGTGAAGCCTGGCAGACATCTCTAGACAAACGGGCCTTTGAGTTTTTGGAAGCTGGTTTGTCTAGCCAGACCTGCCTGGCAGCCTGTGTACTGGGAGCAATGACCACTGGGAATATTGTGGAGCAACACAGTAGGCTGGAGGAGGGAGGTATGTGGGCATTTTGAGGCCCAGGGCTGTTATTTCTGGTGGGGCAGGTTGTTTTCTGTTTCAGGACCTTGCACTCTTGCTTAGCTTTTGTCACTCAGCCCTGATGCTCTACCAATTGAGCCAGGCCCTCACTTCTGGGTTTTCTCTGGTCAGTTGGAGATAAGAGTTTCTCAAATTTGTCTGCCTGGGCTAACTTCCAACCTTGATCTTCAGCTGTCAGCCTCTTGAGTTGCTAGAATTACAGGGGTGAGCCACCAATGCCAGGATGAGAACATTATTTCATTGTGGGGAGCAGTACCGCTGCTCTGCAGCTGTCAAGACAGGGTTGGTAAGGATGGCATTGATTTGGTGAGACCTGTCATAGGTCCGTCAGGATGACCCGTGGCCAGAGAAGATGCTACACCTCTGTGTATGCATGCATGTGAATGCACGTGCACACACACTCATCATGCCAAAAATTAGCAATCTTAAGCTAATTCCCATGTCTGGGGGCTTGGTCTTGAGTTGGTAATAAGGGTCAGTGACTAGATTAGTGATGATATTCCTAGCCCCTATGACCAGTGTACTTGTGTGTCCATTTTGGGAAGAGCCATGGTGGCAGGACTATGGGAGGGGATGGCTGTCTTTACATGTGGGGTTGAGGCCCAGGAGAAGCCTTCTACAAAGTTGAGTGGGCACTGTTAGAGCCTAGTAGCTGAGCTGAGATGGTGATTAAATGATGTGAGAGTTACTGACCCTTTGCCTCACCCTGCTGGTGCCCATGCTAATAGGGGTTCAGTAATGATTCTGGATGGAAAGGCTGGGCTCCGGTTGCACTGTGTGTGCCAGCGGAGGAGGCATGCAGGGACACACCTTCATTTAAAAAATTATAGAGAAGCAGAAAGTCAAAAATAAATATTGCTCTTGAAGTTCCTTTGAAGACTGGCATGTATGCTGGGGTGTGTTTTCCACTCTTTTCTGTGAACTCATTCATGCATTTATCAACTCAACTAAACATATTGACTGAACACCTACTATGTGCCAGGTTCCCTGCTGGACATTAAGAATAGGAAACTAAGCTAGGCAAACATGACTTGGGTTCTTATTGAGCTTATGTTAGTGACTCAGTAAGTGTATAAGTAAATAAATACATTTGTGGTTATTGCTCCAAAGCAGGGTCCAGGCGTGAGGGTCAGCACATCATGAGAAGTAAGAAAGTGCCATTGGATTTGAGATATAAGCATACAAATGGACTACAAGAACATGGGTAGCCCATTTCCAACAGGGTCACACAGTTAAGCAAGGCTGGGAGACAAGAAAAATAAATTGGTGCATTTGAGGATCAGAAGAGAAAGTTCTAGTAGCTGGCTAGTAGGAGGAGAGCATGGGCAGGTGGGATTCACTCAGCCAGTAAAAGGCTGAGTGACTGCTTAGCGCCAGGTTTATGGTGAGAAATGTGGACACAAGTTCTAATACTGAAGTTAGACACTTGCTCTGTGTTGTTTATAACCATATGGAAGGATGCCTTGCACATACTAGGAGCTCAGGGAGTATCAATGAAAGAGTGATTTGAAAAAATTGGCATTTTTACTAAATTCTGCACCACCAGTTCTATAACCTGTCTCTCCTGCCCGCAGCAGCCCCCTTTCCCCAGCAAATGTTAAACATCTGTGTCAATTCCTATTCTGATGTGATAAAATTCTTGTTTTCTCATCTTTTCCTCTCTGTCCAGCAAGGAGCGGAGACCCCCATACCCTGCTTTCAGAGCTGATTGTTCAGCAGGAGTGACTGTGAGCAGGCAGAAACACGGTGAGTGTGCCCCAAAGTATGACCAGAAGCAAGGGTGCAGGATAGTTTCTGTGCCAGGCTGAATAGCTTGGCTTTGATGCATGGCCCATGGAAGTCCATGGAGGGCTTGTCAACAAGGGCATGGAATGGCCCTGTATTCATATAGCTGAGAGGTGGTAGAAGCCTTTACCAGGAAGACAGTGATAAAAGGGAAAGAAAGGATGTGAGTGCTATTTACGGAGGTAGAGTAGACAGTCCGAGTGAATATGGGGCATGAAGCAGGGAGGTGTCAAGGAGTTTCTGGCTGGAATAGATGACAGAGGTGGGTGGGGAATGATACACAACTCATCAACTGCTGTAGGTGTGAAATAAGCTTCTGGGTGACATTCTGGGGCTTACACCAGGATCTGTCTGCTTCTTCATTCACTGTTTCTTCTGAAAAGATGCTGCAAACTAAAGACTGTGGTACAAGGAGCAGAGTTCCCGCTGCTGAGTCTCTATGAGAAGCACTGCTTTCCAAGAGAAGCACAGAGGTGGGCTTGAGTTGCAAAGAATGAAGTTGAGAGTTTGAAGTTAGCATTATATGAGCTTGGATGTCAGGCTAAAGACTATAAACTTTTTCCTGGGGATGAAGCAAAATCTGCATATTCCTCTATCAGTTTAACTGTCCATTCACTCATTTAATCATAGAACATTTGCTTGAGCACCTTTTATGGGATCAAGCAGCAAATATGGTGCCCATGACACACATTTTTGCATTTGCTTTTTGGTTGGGGGTTGTTGATCCTGGGGCTTGAATTCAGTGCCTGGGCAGTGTCTCTGAGCTCTCTTTTTCTCAAGACTAGTGTTCTACCACTTTGAGCCACAGTGGTTGCTTGGAGCTTGGAGCCTCACAGACTTTCCTTCCCAGGCTGACTTCCAACCATGATCCTCAGAGCTCAGATTCCTGAGTAGCCATGATTACAGGTGTGAGCCACCAGTGCCTGGCTACATTTTGCATTTTTGTAAACTAGATGCACCATTGATTGAGTTCAGGACGGGTTGGAAGGGAATGAAGCCCACTAAAGAGGCCAGAGGTGATTGGGATGGAGGCAAGGCAGATTCAAACTTGCTGGTGAGTTGAATATATGGGATGGAGAAAGGGAACATTTGAAGAAAACTTGCTGGCTTGAATGACTAAGTAGATCGAGATGCGATCCCTAAGATTAGGACCCTTTGATGAAGAGGGACTAGACGGTCCTGAGCCAAGGGCTTGGTGGGCCTCTTAACTCTCTGTGAACACCTTGAAGACAGAACCTTTGCCTTTGGGCAGTGAACAGTTCTGAATGGATGACTGGACAAAGAAGTCCATGGAAAAGATGGGTCTGGCCTAGACAAGGAGGAAATGAACATTGGATTCAGGTAGAGGGTCCACAGGACCCTCAGGTTGTAAAGGTCAGGTGAGGAAAGTGGGTGTAGGAATACAGTATGCCCTTTACCTGCTCATCAGATGATGGTCTGGGCTGCCTGAAAGTTTGCCAGAAGGGGATCCCTTTGTCTTCTGTGAAGGCCACTTGGTGATGGCACGTTTGTGTATGTTGCAGAACCAACTTATGGAGGGTAGGTTGGTTTGGGGCTGGGGAAGATGCTCTGAGGTCCTGAGGATCCGAAACCAGCTAAGAGGAGAAATTGTGGCTGCCTTGGGCTTGTGGCCCAGGATGTTTCTAAGGGATTGGGTTCTGGGGATGGGGCCATTTCAGAGTATAGCCTGAACTAGCAGTGGAGTTTCTCAGTATCAGTGCTGTTGATACTTTGGATCAGATGACCTTTTACTCTAGTGATTGACCTGTTATTATAGAAGCACTAACAGTGTTGCAGATTTTTTCTACTAAGATGCCAGTAGCACCCTTGTCTACCCTTGCCTTTGACAATCAAAAATAGCTCCAGGCGCTAGGCACCAGTGGCTCACACCTATAATCCTAGCTACTCAGAAGGCTGAACCAAGATCTGAGGATCATGGTTCAAAGCCAGCCCGCGCAGGAAAGGCCATGAGACTATCTCCAATAAAACCACTCAGAAAACTGGAAGTGGTGCTGTGGCTCAAGTGGTAGAACACTAGCCTTGAGCTGAAGGGCTGAGGGACAGCACCCAGGCCCAGAGTTCAAGCCCCACGACCGACAAAAAAAAAAAAAAAAAAGCTCCAGGCATTATTTAATCTCACGGGGAACAGGCACCCTGGATTGGCAACCACTAGTCTGTATCACCTCTTGTGCCTTTCTCTATGCTATATAAAGCTAGAAAACTGAGCAGGATCATATGGAAAAGATTTACATTGATGTGTCACTTGAGCCTAGTTCTGAAGGCTGAGTGAGTGGCTAGCCAGGAGAAAGGCATCTTTCCCAGAAAAGACAAAGCAAGGGCAGAGGCCTAGAGGCAGCAAAGTTAGTGAACATTAGCAAGAGGACCCCACACCTCGAGAGGAAGGGGACTGGAGGCTTAGGAGTGTAATTGTAGGAAGGTACCTCCACTGGTCTGTTTTGATCTCATGCTTTCCAGCTAGTCCCCTCCTAGGCCCTTGGCTGCCATCCCAGAGACTTCAACACTTCCAGTCACTCCCTCCTTGTAGCTGAGGGCTACAGGAGGATGGGGGTTCTGTACAGCTGGGAGGGAGAGAGAGAGTTGTTCCTGGCTTTGCTTACAGATTCTGGCCCCCTGGCTAGAAGAAAGAAGGCAATCTCAGCCCCCTTCTGCCAGCCTTCCTCTTTCCTGAAGCTGGGGTCTTGGCTGAGGCTGTGATTTATTACTGTCATAATCCAGCGGTTGGTTTGGTGAGAGTTGGAAACATGTTGGTTTTCCCTTCCCAAGTGTAGCAAGGCCCGTTTCCGCCTCCGTGGCTGCCGTTGCAGTGCCACGTGGTAAACTGTCCAGGACATGACAGAAGGGCTTGGTTAGCTGCTGCCACCGGTTAGAAGAAGAGTAGCTCCCAGCTTTCCCTCCCCAATGTGCTTTGCTGCCCAAGTGCTGGCCTCTCCTGTTGGCTGGCTACTCCATGTGGCCCTGGGTTACTCCTTCTGCCTAGGTCTATTCTGAGTTCCGGTCTTCTAGGAACCAGGGTCCTGGCCTGGGGAAGGGTTAGGAGAGGAATAGGAACAGGTGGTATTTGGAGACTAATTAATATTTGTGAATAATACTCATGCCCAAGGGAAACAAATCAATCTGTGTTTGCATATTCATAAGGGGGCCTCCGGAATGATCCCAGCTGTTTTTCAGCCAGGAACCCCTCCTTCCTGGCCTCCCATAGCCCCTCAGTCTCTCTTTGGTTTTGGCAGGGGTGATTAGGGTGGGCCACATGGAGGTGATGTTTCTGTATAGCACACATTTTCCATGATGTTGGTGTACAGGTCTTGTGGCTTGGTGTGATGCCTGCTTCTTACTTTTCCCAGGCTCTTTGGTTTCACAAACCGGTTCAGTTTCCAAAGGTTCTTGAGGCCACACATAGGGTTGGCAATTTTTTTTTATTTTGCCAAGTAAGGACATTGTAAGTAGCAACTGTTTATCTGCTATCCCCATCATGTCATACAGGAAAGGACATTTTAGTACCAAGGACAAAATCTAAGAATAAAGGACAGTTCTTCCTACAAAAGGGCAGTTGGCAGATTTACACTGATGTAGCAAAGAAAAAAGATGTATTAAAAACCATCTTGAATGTAGAAAAATTGCATCCAATTATATTCAATAATATCACATGGCCTGTAATTGTTTTCCTGTTCAAGTGTGTCAGTTTGTTAGACCTGATGGTCCACAGTGCAATTCAGAGATGAGCTTGAGTGCCCAAGTATTTGGGCCTTGTTTTTAATCTGAGCCATCAAAGGCCCAGACTTACCCAGCCTTGCTGGTGAAGTAGACACCCTGCTCTGAGTACTCTTTCATAGGGTGGTTATGTAAAGCTAGCAGTAGTCCTGTCTCCCTGTTCCTCTCTGCCTTCTCTTAGCAGGTGACCTGTGACTGGGGGGTGAGGGCAGGACCAACGTCTAGCCCTGAGGCCAGGCTTAGGGACTCTTGAGTTGCTTTGCTCTCCTCTGGCTGTAGGAGGCCCTAGAGCTGGGAGTGGCCTGAACCACCTGATGTGGGGCAGGCTCTATGCTCTGCAGTCTGGAGGCGGGAACTGCTTGCTCACGCCAAGAGCTACTAACTAGGAGACGTCCTGGCTCAGACAGTTGTGTGGTTGCCAGGGTAGTTCCTAAAAAGGTGTTCATGTGTGTGTGTCCTTGTATTTCTTTGTATCTCTTGAGTGTCTACGTCCCTGTCTGTGTCCATGGACCACTGGGAGAAGCTTTTCCACAAGGAAACGACTTTGTTTTCAATTTTTCTGCCTTTGTCTGTCCTACATTGTAGATCTGAACAAAATGTTCTGGGTATCTCAATCCAGGTCTCTTAACCCCTGTAGCCAGAATCTCACCCAAGATTGATCTGTTCTGTTAGTGATAGTCCATGATGGCTCTACTGGATGGAGCCTTATACTCCTTTAATATCTATAGCAGGGCCTGACACCCATGGGGTCTATGACAGGGAGTTAGGCCTCTCTAGTAGTATACTGTCCTTAACAGGCAGTTATACTGTTATATGTGTGTACCCTCTGTGTATACTCATATAATATCTGGGCCAGACGCTACACTTTATAATGTCTACACCTGGGAGTTAAAGTTCTATGATTGCTGTACCAAGGCAGCTACAGGAGATTAAGCCTCTGCGGTAATTATGCTGGGTTTCATACCATGACTGTGCTGTGCATTTGTACCTATAATGTCTGTTCTGTTTAGCTTCATCCCTTTATGTCTGTACCAGAGAGATGTACCCTCATGATATTTGTACAAGAGGTTATATCTCTGTGGTGTCTACACTGGGGGTTACGTACTTGGAAAAAACTGTTGACTTTGTATTGTCACACTCCATGATACCTGTCCTAGGCCACTTTACACCTGTCCTTTAGTACAACACTATTGATTTGCACCTATGGTATCTGTTCTGCAGCTGAAGGATGATTGCATCAGGGCACTGTGCCTCCATGATAACCTGGCTAGGTAGTTCATTACCTGATGTCTGCTGACAAGTTGGATTGTACTATTGGCTACACTGCAGTACCACTGTGCTATGATGACCAAATCCAGCACAGTCTTAGCAGTTCTGGACCTCCATCCTGACATGACTGTGTAGGACATCATTGTGGACTCAGCCACCTCAGCTATGTGATCACTCAGCAGGACCCCCAGCTTGGTGCAAATGGGGCTGGATACTCAATGTCCTTTCAGCTTTAATTGCTTTTTCTGGCTCAGTTCTTGTCTGCAAGTTTCATTAAAATCCTAAGGCAAGGGACATCTTCCCTTTTTCTTTGTGTTTATCCTCTATCACACTTCACAGTCATCTGTGCTTGGTCTACCACCTTTGCTCATCTACTGATCTCTGACCTCATGACCTTTGACTGCTCCTGTTGAAATAAAGGTTCAAGTTCTAGGAAGGCCCAGAACCATCTTAGATCCCTATCTTTCCTGTTTATCTACCTTGTAATCTTGCAAATTCTCTTAGCATTATGGGTCAGCAGGCACCTGAGTCTGACCATGACCATGACGCCACCAGAGTTTATGGGTACCCAAGCCATGGTCACTGCCACTCACTCCTATCATGCTCTGTCGAAATTTTAGAGTATTAATGAAGTCCTGACCAAGTGCCAGTTCCCCACCCTTGGCAACATGTATGCAGAGATGGTGGACACTGCTGCATATGGCCTGAAGCTCCTAGATCCTAGGCATAGGATGTGGAAGAGTGACCCTTGGGAGCTTGCCACTAGGATTGAGGAATGATGGCAATGTTTTCAGTATGTTTTGTGGTCACAGGAAGGTATCATACTGGTGTCTACAGAGTAGAGAGGGCACTCATGCAGGAGCCTGTGAACAAAGGCCTCCAGACACAGTCCCTTACTGTCCTCTCTCTGATATTCTTCTGGTTTCTGGGACAAAGGAATAGGAGTCATGGGGATTGAGTCTAGGGTCTAACACCTCCATTCCTGGCCACCGAAGCTTCCCTGTGGTTTCTCTTTGGAATGGGAAGGCATCATGGGAATTGGGTAGGATGAAGGTGGCCAGGCAGGGCAGTTGCAGCTTGTCAAGAGCAGTCTTGGCCAGCCCTGATGGGTTGTGGCTTTGGCTACAATCCTTTGATACCTTGATCTGTCTGCTGCCAGCAAGTCTGTGTTCTGGGACCTGTGTTCATTGTGTGGAGGTGTGGCCTCTTGTCTCCCTCCCTGCTCAGGAGCAGAGGGGGGCAACAGGATGCCCCAGAGACTTTGGAGTACCTGGCCTGTGTGGATCTGCCTAGCTCCTAGCTGATCCCTATCTGTGTCTTGTTTTTGTTGGTTCAGTCTCTGTGTCTCTGACTGTGTGTTTCAGACCCCATTTCCTTGCCTACTTCATGGAGTGAGTTGGAAGCTCAAGATTAGGATGGATCATCCTTGTATACCCTGGTCTCAGTAGCTCACTGTTCTTCTGATGTTGTTTAGAGAATGGCCTGAAGGCCTCCTGTATACTAGTTTGCTGAACTAGTGTCTGGATGGACCATGAGGATGAGTAGAGACTGGAAGAAAGCAGGGGTGGGCAGTAGGGATACTGATGGATATCAACTGACTGGCTCTACCTTTCTCTCTGTTACCAGGTGCATTGTCTTGGGCTGTGGCTGACTGAAGAGCCCTGGATGGCCCTAGAACCAGCCCCAGGGAGGATGATGGTGCCCCTTGTGCCCACACTCATGATGCTTGGTTTGGTGGTGGGTGTCCACGGCGACAGTAAGTAACCCTTCAAGGTGCAGATCTCTCAGGTTGAAAGGACAGTCTTCCTAGCAGTTCTCTGGGATAGGACAGAACTACTTACAGGAATAACAGGGTGCCCAGAGTACTCAGCCTTACTGCTTCCTGTAAGTACCTGTGGAGTACTTGTGTATCACTTGGGCTCTATGGGGCAAGACATGCCAAAGCATGATCTAGTTTTATGGGGCTGGGAAGACATGTCCTGAATTCATGTGGTCTTTATGTGACATGCTCAGGCATGTGCTGTGTCCTTATTGCAGATGTGTGTACAAGGACCAGAGAATGTGCATGGATGTGTGAATGGGGTGCCAAATGTCCAGAGAGGGCTCAGAAGCTTCCCCTGGGTTATACCCTCAGAATCCAACTATGGGGATATTGAGCCCCTTCCTCCACCTTTTACTAGGAATTTTTCAAGGCCAGGGCATCTCTTCACCAGCTTTAATGAGCAAACTTGTTTTTGATATATGAGTACAGCTTTCCAGAGACGCAATCACTAAACCATTTAGTATCTTGGTAATGTCAAGGAACTAAGGTTATAGGGGCACTTCTATGGGGGGCAACCTCGGCTTTAATACTGAAGAGGTAGGTAGGTGTGTGTGTGTGTGTGTGTGTGTGTGTGTGTGTGTGTGTGTGTGTGTGTGTGTGTGTGTGTGTGTGTGTGTGTGTGTGTGTGTGTGTGTGTGTAATACTGAAGAGGTAGGGGTGTGTGTGTGTGTGTGTGTGTGTGTGTGTGTGTGTGTGTGTGTGTGTGTGTGTGTGTGTGCAATCTGTGTGTGTGTGTGCAATCTGTCCCCTATCCAGGTCCAACTCTGAACTTTGGTCCCTTTCCTGCTGCTGCCCTTCCCCCAGCCTGGCACTACAGTAGACTGGCCACAGCCCTCCCGTCGCCATGGTTACCACTGCTTGGTTACTGGTGGGAGGTGGAGCACAGGGTAGGCTCAACCAATCTGCAGGCTAGGGGGAGGGGCAAGGTCAGAGTCGAGGTCCCTGGGGGAAGGGGATGTTCCCAGCCTGTCCAGAGCCCAGAAGCCGTCCAGGACCAATTCAAGGGTCAGCAGGCCATAGTTGTCCTTTCCACCCCCAAGTCTCTGGGCGAAAGTCTTGCCCTACCAGGGCTCTTTCTCCTAATGGCTCATTAATTATTCAGGAGCCATGTTGGAGAGGGGTGGCCCTGAAGCACCCTGCCCTTTGTCCTCAGAGGCTAGGTCCTGAGTGGAGCTAGAAGGGAAGGGGTAAGGGGCTGACATTCCTCTATAGAGGGGAGGATGAAGAGCAGTGGGAGCTGCTGGCCGCGAGAAGGCTAGACAAGGAGCAGTGCTGGGACCTAGTTAGAGGCTGTAGGGGGAAGGAGTAATATGAAGGAGTTGGGAGTGACCTCCAGGCCTGCTTGGAGCTGCTGGGAGAGAGCTGGTACTTAGACAGGCAGTTTGGAAGACCTCACTGGGTGTGACTACTGTCAGCCGGGAAACATGGGCTTGTTGAGAGGTGGTTAGGATCCCTTGAACATTGAAGGACTAACACTGCTCTCCTATCCCAACCCAGACATTCTCAGGGCCTGAGAAGGCAGAGAGAGGATATGCAACTAGTATTAGAGCTTTACAAAACTGGGTTCTGGGAAAGCAACTTGCTTTCCTTCCTGCTTCATTTCCAGTATGCCCCTACCTGCTTTGCTTCCTTTCCTTCCTGTGAATAGCATCACCATGGTCCTCCTCTCATACTCTACGTCTAACCCATCAGCACATTCTGTTATTTCTACCTTCTGAGTATCTTTAGGATGTATCCACTTCTTTCCACCGTCTTTATCCAAGCCACCTTCAGCTCTTACTTAGGCTTTAGCACACAGCAGCCTCCTGATAGCTTCCCTGTTTCTGGTCTCCCCTCCGAATTTATTCCCCTTTCTACAATGAGAGTCTTGTTGCAAAACAAAAACTACACTGAGTCACTCCTCAGTTTAACTCCTTTTCCCCTCCCTGTTTTCAGGGTTCAGAACCTTTGCCAACCTTTTCTTTTGTTTTCCTCCACATACTCACTTCTCTGAGTTGGCTCACTTACTGCTTGTGTCCAGGCCTTTATTTCTATTATTTCTGTCCTTGGTTACATACTACAGTTGTAGCATTCTACCCCACTGACTATGAGTCAGGGAAGTTCAGATGTTGCCCAACTCAGGACCTAGAATGTGTGGTTGGTGGGTAAGTAGAGAGATGGAGTGGGCCTGTACTTCAATAGGCATTTGTGGGGGGACAGTTTTTAAAGCAGATTTCCAGGAATCTCCCTGCTGGCTCCTTAGTAACCAGAAGCAAGGGACCAAAGTCTTAAAGGTAGTTACCAGCTGAAGAAGCTGAGATCCTGCCTCTGCTAAGGTGGGAGTTCTAGTGATGTCACCTGGACTCTCCCACACTTAGAACTATGGGACAGGATTCTCAACTGGGGGTCATAGTGACCTGGTCCCAGGATTAGGCTTTCCCCTGCAAAAAACCTGCCTTAAGCTGCATTCGCTTTTGGCTCTATCTCCACCATGGCCGGGCTAGGACTGAGTTTGGGTGACTCCTCACTAGGGGCAAACAGCCAGACATAGCAAAGGCAGGGCGGGCACCCCAGAGAATTGACGACTAGAGCAGCAAAGCGCGGAATGGACAAATGTGTTTCTATAGCCTCTTAACGAGGCTATAGAAGTGGCCTGGAGGGAAGTGGAGGGAAGCTAGCTGGAGCAGTAGCTGCCAAGAGTTAGCCTGGAGGCCCAGCATCAATGCCTACTCAGCTCCAGTTGAAACCTGGACAAGCACTTAAACCTGGGCAAGCCTGTGAGGATGGATTCCTCTCATCCATCTCCCCAGCCCAGGACCTTGTGGCTTCTCAGGAGGAGAGACCTGTGAGGCCAGATGTGGTTCTGAGCCAGGATGGGAAGAATCTATGCAGGCATATCATAGGATAGTACCAATCATGTAGGGGCACAGAACTTCAAGTAGACAATGCAACAATGTGGGTGCAAGTTCGGGCAGTGTTGACACAGGCAGTGGGCAGTGATCTTGGAACAGGTGTTGGGAGGCTTCCTGGAAGAGAAAACCAAGGGTAGTGGTAAGGGGTATTGCATAATGGGGTGAGACTGGAAGGAGGAAAGATGGTCCCTGGGCTTCTGAGCTCATTGGAAATCTATAGCGAGTCCCACATACAACATGGAACAGAGACAGGGCCTCAGGACCAGATGTGAGTTGGTATGGTCCAGTTACTTGGACTCATTAAAGCTCAGAACAGGATACCTGGTGGCTAGAGGGGTGGGCAGATGCTGAAGATACAGAAGGCCAGGGCCTGAGGAGCCAATGGTGTGTGCATTTCTACCATTTGCCTTCCTTTTGAGCCCCTGAAGCTGGAACATGTCTGGGTGTTGTACACAGGTTCTGCATTGCTTTCCCCCTCATGTTTATGGGTGGCCAGTCTAGACTCTGCCCTCAGGAACTTCCGGTATGAATGCTTTCTCTCTCTGTTTTCCTATTGCACAACAGAGTTAATCACTACTATAGGGAAAGGTTAACTGAGGTCATGTGGCCAAGACACCTGGCACCTAGTAAATGCTCCCCCTATTGGAGGCCAATGACTGGGCTCCAAGAGTTCAGGAGTGACTTGGAACTAGGGTTGTCTTTGAGCCCTAGAGGGGAGTGGGGCAGTCACAGGAGCTCATTAATGAGTCCCTAGCTCATTAGGCAGTTCAGAGCCTGGGAAATCGCCTCTCCAGGAGCTCTTTCTGCCCTTGCCTTCTGTCTGTCCTTCACTGTGTGTCTGCCCTCTGTTTCACTCTGCTGTTTATGTGCATGTGTGGATGTGTTCCTCAGAGAAGGCATAAAATAGCAGTCAGTCTCCCTGTGGAGGAGCCTTGGAGGTAGCCCAGCTTGGCTGTCCCTGGAATCTCCCTGGAGGTTATGCCTCCTTTAGCCCAGGCCAGTTCCTTTCTTAAATCACTACCTCCCACCAGGTCCCTTTATCCCAATCTGCAGGGTTTGAGGCTTGCTCTTGAGAATACCTCAGTGTATACCTTTGGAGCCCAAGGTTCTGTGCTGCCCATGACCCTGTGTGGCAGGGAGGGGAGACACACTGGTGAGTTGTCAAGCTGGGCTGCAGCAGTATGTTCAGCTGGCACCCTATTGACACAAATTCAGAAGTTGTATTCTGACCAGCTGTGTATCAGGCTCAGAGCAGGAGTGGCCACAGAGGTTTGTCCTTGTGCATGAGCATCTGGGGTGTCACAGGGATGTGATCAGTGCTGGGATGCTATCTGTGCTGGGATGCTCAGTCTAATCATGGCACAGAAAGCAGGCTTCTACAGCCTCTTGAATGGGACCAGTCACCAGAGAACAAATCATACCAAAGGCAAGGAGGAAACTACGATAGGGCTAAGTCTATCATAGTTTTGAGCACCTACTACTTGTTCAGAACAAAGCATAAACTATGATAGACTTAGCCCTATCATAGTTTATGCTTTGTTCTGAACAAGTAGTAGGTGCTCAAAAGTGCTGGAAGAGATAGAAGGTGGGGGCTGGAAGGTTAGAGGGAGCATCTTTGAGAAGGGAAAAAAGATTATGTGAGGACAGGTTTGTAGGTAAGAAACGGTGGGCTCTCATGGTGAACAGAAAAGTCAAGGGCTTGATGGGGTCTGATATAAGGAGGAACTGGGGTTTGGCTCTGGTGTTGTGTGAGGGCCTGGGGTTGAGGAGGTAGGTTGGAGGGAAGCAAGGCAAGGCCTACCAAAGAGCCCTGAGCTGTGTAGGACTGGGCAGCCCTGCCAGTCTGGCCCAGGGCAGTGAGTGGGGCCAGGCGCTGGCTCCTCGCCAGCTCCAAGGGAGGGGAGTAGTTCTGCCTTCTCAATGGCCCCAGGCCTTGGGCACAGTCCAGCCTCCACTCAGCTCTCAGGCTTGTCCCTCCTGGCTGCTCCTGACTCTACCTGGCTCCCCTCCCCAGCTTCTTTGCTCTTTGTTTGGCAAGGAGGCCCTTCCTCGCCCTGCCCCCCAGTGTACTCCCAGGCATTCCGGTTCTGCAGGTTGCTGCCTCTGGTTTCGGTGTAGACACGTTGAGGCAGGAGTTGGAGGGGGACTTTTTTCCTGGAGTTTCTCCCTTGCTGAGAGGGAAGGTGTTTGTGAGGGGCCCAGTCTCCACCTGCCTTACACATTCCTTTCTCTGTTCATTCTTTCCTTCATTCTACACCCCAGTGTGCCAGGAGCTGGGTCAGACACTGGAACAGGGCAGGAAACTGGACAGGCTCAAAATCTGCCCAGGGTTATCTTCTCTTTGGGAAGCACTATTAAACAAAAATGTAGAAAAAGTAATAGCCTCACAGATACACAACCAAAAGTTATAACTTCACACTCAGGTATAAACAATGGGCAGGAGGCACAGACTAAAACCAGGAACTGAGAGTGAGCGGATAGGGGGCAGGGCTGGTTGATCATGTTTGAACTGAGACTAGAAAGGTTATTAGGAGATTGTGGGTAGAGTGGGTGGTCTGAGAGGTTCTCAGTAGAAGGAGCAACGTATGTAAAGGCCCTGAGGCTATGGAGAACATTGTTTATTCAGGGCTCCAAAGCCAGGACTCTGGAGAGAGTGGCTAGGTCATCCCTGGCAGGGTTTTGTCTGCAGTGATAGTGTTTTGAGAGCAGTGGGAGGCTTTTTGAAGAGATTTGATCAGGGAATGCTGTCTTATGGCTGCTGAATGGAGAATAGAGGAGGTGGGGTAGGATGAGAAGGGAAGGAGGGACACCAGCTTGTGGGTTGTCCTGAACAGGGAGATCGTGTCTGGACTGAAGGTGGTGAGAGTAGAGATAGAGAGCTGGGAGCTGCTGTCAGGAGGTCCTCCGGTGGAGGGGTGGGAAGTAAGGGATTGTTCCAGTGGGCATGAGCTATCCTGTCTGAAAAGAGCAATCTCAGAGGAGCAGGAAGCAGTGACAGACTACAGATCTGCACACACTGAGATAATCCCAAGCCTTCCTTAAAGGGAGAAAAGAGATTCAAATGGAGGTGTCATCCCCATAACCTTCTGGCCCAGCCCTCTGTTCTGGCTTCTCTGGCTCCTCTGAGCTAGCTGCTCTCACCCCTCTACAACTGCCAAGAACAGAAAATATGGGTCCCAAGTTTCCCTCCTCCAGGAGGCCACAAGGTTACAAAATGAGTTGAATATTTGGACACTTCACCTCATTGATCTTTTCATCCTTTGAACCTTCATTTCCTGGATTCTAAAATTCAGGTGATAACATACCTTTGTGGAATGGTGATATTAATGAGTGATGGCTGTCTTTGATGAAAACTCAAGGTGTTATGTCCTGAAAAAAAAAAAAAAACAAGAATTACAACCTTACAATCATTTACTCCAGCTGCTATCTTTATTTCCATCACAGCCAGTCTTCCTTACAGTCTGCTGTGCTTCCTTTCCACTTCTTTACTTCTGCTCACTTTACTGCCTCTTAGGTTTGACTTTTTCCTCTACAACTCCAAGAGGTCTGTTCTTTTTTTGTTTTTGTTTTTTTGTCGTCATGGGGCTTGAACTCTGGGCCTTGGCACTGTCCCTAAGCTCTTTAGCTCAAGGTGAGCTACCACTTGAGCCACAGCACCACTTCTGATTTTTTGATGGTTTATTGGAGATAAGAATCTCACAAATTTTCCTGCCTGGGCTGGCTGTGAACCATGGTGCTCAGATCTCAGCCTCCTGAGTACCTAGGATTACAGTCATGAGCCACCGGTGCCTGGCTTGGACCTGCTCTTGATTAGTCCCCAGCAGTCCCCCATGAACTGTTTTTGCTTGTTATTTTGGACTCTTAGCAGGCCTGAATTCAAGACCTGGATATATGACCTTGGGCAAGTGATTTGACTTCTCAGACTGTAAACTGGAAATAATAATGATGAAAAACTAAATAAGTACCTGGTGCAGAGTGGATGCTTAGCATCAGGCCTGGCCTGGGCCTGAGATATCTTAGGTACTAAGCAGGTGGTCTAAAAGGTCATTTCTCAGAGCATTAGCCCTTCTAGTAGCTGTTCATTGGTCTGATTAATTGGAAATAGATCTGCTGTCAGGATTAACGAGGCATTGCCACGTCTTAATGAACAAGTTTGGCTTATGACCCTGGATGGTGGGATTCATAGGGATAGGGGCTATGGGTGGGCCCTGATGTGAATACCAGAGTGCCAAAGATGTGGCAGGACAGTGCCTGAGCCCCTCTCTTTTCCCCCTTCCCTTGCCTTCTGAAGGAAGAATTCAAGGAACAGCAAAAGCAACCATCAAGCCAGGGGGAAGGAGTAGGGAGGGGCCCATTACCGGAAAGCATTCACCTGGGAAGAAGTCCAGAGATACTTAGGAGCTGGAATGTCTAGTCCTTTGGGACTGCTAGTATGTTGGGGCTGAGGAAAGAGGAGTTACAGTTTCTGGCTCAAGTCTAGGGGTAGATGGACTGCTATTATGGAAATGGAAAGCAAGAGTTAAGGGCTCTTCCCAGAGAGCAGCTAGTTCTATGGCATGCTTTGTCCTGGAGATTGGAATGACTAGAGTGGGAAACTGACAAAAGAAACAAACCATTGCTCCTGGTGCTGGGGTTCAGATTATACTCTACCCCTTACTGGCTGTGTCATGTAGGGCAAATCCCTTAGCCTCCATGTGCCTTGACCACCTCATAGGTATCAAAGAGTTAATAAACATTTAGCTCTTTGAACAGCACCTGACACATATGAAGCCTTACATAAAGGTTAGAGATCATTACTATTATCTCTTAAATCTTTCTTGCCCCTCCCTCCAACTGTCACCTGTAGTGTTGGCCATTCTGGATGGGACGGTGCCTGTGGTAACTTGATGTCTATATCTCTTTCAGGCAAACCTGTCTTTGTTAAGGTCCCAGAGGATCAGACTGGGCTGTCCGGAGGAGTGGCTTCCTTTGTATGCCAAGCCACAGGGGAACCCAAGCCACGGATCACATGGATGAAGAAGGGGAAGAAAGTCAGCTCCCAGCGCTTTGAGGTATGTCATTGGGCAGAGGGGCCAGGCAGGTTGCAGGGTTGGCTTACTCTTCCTTCCAGTCCTGCACCTGATCCTGTTTTGGAGGTAAAATAAAGATTGGCCTCAGTAGGTCCCCACTAGGCTGTGACCACATATCTGTTCTCTGACAGGTAATTGAGTTTGATGATGGAGCAGGGTCAGTGCTGAGGATACAGCCATTGCGTGTACAACGCGACGAAGCCATCTATGAGTGCACAGCTACCAATAGCCTGGGAGAGATCAACACAAGTGCCAAGCTCTCAGTGCTTGAAGGTATGTGCCAGGAGGGGCATGACATGGTGGTGGGTAGACTGCTGTGGAGAAAGCCAGCTGGCTCTGGCCTTGCCATGGGCATGTATGCTTGAAATAACTGGCCATTTGGAGATGGATAAGTCTGTTTCAAATGCCTAGATTGCTGGCTTGAGCTGAGGCTAGCTGTGGGCTAGATGCCTTTGTGTCTTTCTGCTAGGCCAGGTCATTGCTCTGGTGGGGTCTGGGTCAGACTTGACAAATAGAGCTACACCTGTATCCCTTAGTTTATGTGGCGGTGGCACTGGGTGAAATTTTCAAGTAGAGTCTGGCTGTAGGTTTTGGGTGTGTTTCTGTTGTTCCTCTGAGCAAGGGTCCCAGGTTGGGGCTATGGCTCTGAATGTGAATTTTAGTGTGTTTTTCACTTGGCAAATCTTCATTCATAAGCATTCCCTGGACTGACTAAAGTCGAGAAGGTCATCTCACCAGGTTCTATCCTCAAATTGAGCAGCATCTAGTGAGAAAATTCTCAGAGGGCTGATGAGAAGAGGAAGAAGAAGAGGGAGCTCTTACTGTGTGAGCCAGGTCTCAAAAGTAGAGGAAGAGAATCTAGGGGTCAATTGGTGTCCAAGTATGTGCTGAAGCTCACAGGCAGGCAAGGTAGAATGAGCTCCAAATGGTTTAGTTTGGGTTTTTTAGTGGGCAGGTGTCAGGGATGTGGAAGGCACAGACAGAAGGCCTGAAAACAATTCTGCATGTTTCTGGAGGTTGAAAGGAAGAGCTCATGTTATCAAATTAAAAAATGAACACTTCTGGGGGCATAGAAAGACACAGGGGTGGGGAGATGCAACAGCTACATCAGTCTGAATGTGTTTTCAAAGTATAGCATTGATTGATGATTTAAATGCAATACCAATACCTGTTCTCAGTTAAAAATCTGAAAAGTGTAGAATACTATATAGGAATAAAAATCACTCATTATCCTACTTCTACCAGTACTGGTTATTTCCGTGTGTGTGTGTGTGTGTGTGTGTGTGTGTGTGTGTGTGTGTGTGTGTGTGTGTGTGTGTGTGTGTGTGTGTGTGTGTGTGTGTGTGTGTGTGTGTGTGTGTGTGTGTGTGTGTGTGTGTGTGTGTGTGTGTGTGTGTTGCTTGCAGCTATAAAGACAGAACTGGTTATTTCCGTGTGTGTGTGTTTGCTGCTTGCAGCTATAAAGACAGAAAAGAAATCAGATACTGTCCATTGATTTGTGGACTGTTTTGTTTTTGTTTTTTTGCTTTGTTTTGTTTTGTGGTGCTGAAGATTGAACCCAGGGCCTCATATATACTAAGCAAGCATTCTACCAGTGAACTATATCCCGAGCCACTTTGCACTCTGTGTGTGTGTGTGTGTGTGTGTGTGTGTGTGTGTGTGTGTGTGTGTGTGTGTGTGTGTGTGTGTGTGTGTGTGTGTGTGTGTGTGTGTGTGTGTGTGTGTGTGTGTGTGTGTGTGTGTGTGTGTACATGTATACCAGGTACTTCTGGTTCACCCCCTATAATTCTGGCTATTCAGAAAGCTGAGATCATAGAATCACAGTTCAAAGCTAACCCAGGCAGAAAACTCTACAAAACTTAACTCCAGGGCTGGGAAGGTGGCTCAGTGGTAGAGCACTTGCTTTGCATGCCTGAGGCCCTGGGTTCAATTCCCCAGCACCACATAAGCAAAAAGAAAAAAGCCGGAAGTGGCGCTGTGGCTCAAGTGGTAGAGCGCTAGCCTTGAGCTGAAGAGCTGAGGGACAGCGCCCAGGCCCAGAGTTCAGGCCCCATGACCGGACCCAAAAAAAAAAAAAAAAAACTTCACAATAACTAGAAAAAAACTGGACTAAGACCCACAGCTCAAGTGATAGAGTACCAGCTGAGCAAGCAAGCTAAATATAGTCCCTGAGTTCAAACTAGTACTGGTAATAAACAAAAGTCCAATTGTATTTGAACATTTCCTTGCCATTAAATATTTTTCTGCATCTTTTGATGCAGAAGTTTGAACTTGGGGTTTGAACTTGGGGCTTGGGCTCTGTCCCTGAATTCTTTTGCTTAGGACTAGCACTCTACCACTTTGAGCCACAGCTCCACTTCTGGTTTTCTGGTGGTTAACTGAAGATAAAGAATCTCTCCGACTTTCTTTTTTTTTTTTTTTTTGGTCGGTCGTGGGGCTTGAACTCTGGGCCTGGGCACTGTCCCTCAGCTCTTCAGCTCAAGGCGAGCGCTCTACCACTTGAGCTACAGCGCCACTTCCGGTTTTTCTGGTGGTTTATTGGAGATAGGAGTCTCACGGTCTCTCCTGCCCGGGCTGGCTTTGAACTGCGATCCTCAGATCTCAGCCTCCTGAGTAGCTAGGATTACAGGCGTGAGCCACCAGCGCCCGGCCTTCTCTCAGACTTTCTTGCGTGGGCTGGCTTGTAACTCTGTCCTCAGATCTCAGCCTCCTGAGTCGCTAGGAGTGCTAAGCTTGCATTATTATTTTTAATAGCTATGAATTGCTGTCACATAGAAGTATCCTAATTTCTTTTTTTTTGGTCCGGTCATGGTGCCTGAACTCTGGGCCTGGGCACTGTCCCTCAGCTCTTCAGCTCAAGGCTAGCACTCTACCACTTGAGCCACAGTGCCACTTCCGGCTTTTTTCTGTTTGCTTATGTGGTGCTGAGGAATCGAACCCAGGGCCTCATGCATGCAAGGCAAGCACTCTACCACTGAGCCACCTTTCCAGCCCCCATATCCTAATTTATTTATTTATTGTTAGACACATACATTGTTCCCAATGTTTTGCTTTTCTAAGTACAGTGCCATACGTGTCCTTGGAGATAGATGTATTCACTTTGCTGATCATTTCCTTATTCTACATTTATGGAGTGGAATTGCTAAGTCAAAGGGCACGTGCATTTTTATGTCTTCAATATTTCTATAAGATTATATCAGTTTATATTTCTGCCATGCAAGGGCATAAGAGGGCCTCTTTTCTGCACATCCTCACCAGCAGTAGAAATTACCATTATAAAATGTCTTTGCCAAGTTAATGGGCAAAGAATGACATCCCAACTTAATTTGCATTTCTTTGATTACAAAAACAGTTGAACATCTTTTTACATTGGCCGTTTTATGCTGTGGTTTTATGTGTTCACACATATATTCAGTAAGTCTTGGATCTGTGTGTCTTGTGTGAATCAGTGGGTTCTAGGAAGCTTCCATAGACCTTCCAGCTAAGCAGGGGCATAGAGAACAATGGTGAAGGTGAACTCTGGACCACTTACACACTGTGTGACTTTGGACCAGTGACTCTGCCTCTGAGCCTCATTTGTTCCACCTATAACCTGGGATATAGTAGTTGGTATGCAAGCTGGTTTGGAGGATTAAAATCAATGCAGTTAAGTGTTTCCCAGAATTCTAGTGTGAGTGGTAGCTGCTGTTGGACTAGAAGTTGTACATTCTAAGGGTTAGCCACTTTATCTGATGATCCTTGGCTTTCATACTACCTGGTCTATCCTCATGATCTACCCTGTTTGGAGGGAATCTTTGGAGGAAGGGCCCTGAGGACTGGCCCTGGCTAGATGCTGATTGCTGAAGCTCATCTCTGCCACCTCCAACCTTGATTTCCCCTCTGTGACCTGGAGGAAAGTATTTCTGCACTGTCTCCCTGCTGTTGGCATCTGCTCCAGCAGGGAGTTATCATCCCTGTCCTGGCATTTGGATAGTGGCCAAAGGGCTAGAACTATGGCTTCTGTCCTGGAGGGTAATTTTCTGGGGTTCTCAGGTTGGTAAGCAGGGACTCCTTGGTAGCATTGAAAGAGAACTCACTGCAAGTCATTAAGTCCAGCTTCTCTGGCTGAGGAACCTTTCTACCTCCACCACTGTCCTGTGAGCTTTATATTTTAAAGGACTGAGGAGGATGAGGGTGGTCATCAAGAATGTGAGGGGAGGAGGCTAGTTATTCAGACTTGCAGAGTCTCCATTAGGAATGGCCTTCCTGGTCAAGAGTTTTTCTCAGGACTTGGGGTTTATGTTTTTTGTTTGTTTTCATGTGGTACTGGAGATGGAACCCAGAGTCAAATTGAGTTGAGCTGTCATACCACTGAGCTATATCCCCAGCCCAAGGATTGGGTCTATATGTGTGTGCCTCTGGGTTGTGGTAGGTATCCCATAAGGCTGGGAGAGTGTGGGCTAGGTCTCTGCCCTGTTTCCACTCCCCTGGAACAGAGAAACTGTGGGCCTGAGTGAGATCCTCTGGCTGCTGAAACACAGCACCTGCAGCACAAAATGCTGTATGTGTAACTTTGACCAGCTTTGGGTTTGGCATAAAGGAGTTCCTGAGGGCCAGACCAGGTCAAGGGACCACCCGCCCTAACCCTTCCTCCTAGGAGGCAGGAAAGCTGAGGTGCCAGGAACTGGATGAAAGGATAGCGCTGGGGTAGGGTCAGGGGACAGCCAGGATCATTATTGGCAGGAAGCCCCTATAGGGTCCAAGGAGCGGGGGAAGATGAAGCTCTTTGGGGGCTGAGAAATAAGGGTGAGTCTCCTACCCAAATCACACTGGGCATGTGCTCCTCAAAGCATTTAGGTGTGTGCACCTGCTCACCATGAGCTAGGTACTTCAGGACTGTGGCTGAGGGGCTGCTTGGGGTTTCCCTTGTTCAGGAGCAGATTCTGTGTACCTCCCCAAAAGGAATCCCTGCTCTGTAAGTCCATCCAGTATCCTCTGCTTGCTTTGTTCCATTCTAGGCCTAGTTCTCCTCACACCAGCTCCCTTCTCTTGGGCTACTCCCACTATAGCCCCTGGGGACAGTGCCATGCCAGGTCTCTCATGTTCTCTGCACTGTGCTCCAGAGCAGGACTGCCATTTCCACTGTGGATTGGTGAGCCCCAGGTGGCTATTCTGGGATGGGGATGGCCAGTCCTGTGCCTTACCATCCTGGGAGTGGAGTTGGAGGAGGGGGGTGAAATACAGACCAGGGGTACTCAGCACAAGCTGGCTGGGGCTGAGCCTGTCCTGGGCTGTGACTGGGCTAGCACAGGGCCCCGCCGCCCAGCGTTCCTGTCTGAGTGGTAATTGAAGCCATTAGCGCGCCAGCCTCTCCCTCGCCGAGTAATGGCAGGAAAAGCTCTTCTCGCTCTGCACTCTTGAGGCGGCGGCTGAATCACTCCCCCTCCAACCCGCCCGCTGCTGCCACTGAGACAGAGAATCTGACATTTTCCCTCATGAGGGAGGGGGTTGGGGGAAGGGACACAGGCCTTTCTTCTGGGCCTTTCCTTCTAAGATGTGGGGGTAGGGAGGGTCTTCAGCTCACATCTGAAGGTCATGGATTTGCCAGGGGCAGTGGGGTCTAGGCCAGGCAGAACTGTAGTCAAGAAAAGCTCCAAGAGAAGGCCAGCCAGGGATGTGGGCTCTGTCCTAGTAACTGAGTAGTTCTGAAATGGACACCGATGAAGGAAGAAAAGGAGGAGGAAGAGGAGGAGGAGGAGGAAGAGGAGGAGGAGAAGGAGGAGGAGAAGGAAAAGGAAAAGAGAGAGGGCGAGGAGGAAAGAAAAGAGGCTGTGGAGCTGGGATGAGCTGTTCTCACTTGTCCTGGGGGCCTGGTTCCAAGTGCAGGTGACAACATTTGCCTTGTCATGGCCACAGCAAATAATGTGCTCTGTGTGGTGTGGCTATTCTGTGTGCCACTTGTGAGACAGTGTGCCACGTGTGAAATGTGTGGGTGTGGTGTGAAGCAGGCTCTGTGCATGTGCATTCCTCAGGCAGTATGCACCACAGAGGGGTGTAAAGGTAAAGTGTAAAGTGTGAGTGGGTCATAGGCAGTATGTACCTTACAAGCTGTGTGGACAGCAAAAGGGGGTCAGCGGCCTGAGCTGAATGTGCTGGTGGAGGTTAGAGGTATATGTCCAGGCTCAGTGTCTCAGACCTTCAATATCCCTGTTTGTATCTGTTGGTCAGCCAGGAAAGCTGGACAGGGATAGACAAGGGGCCACAGGCAAACAGGTATTGAAGTGTGGTCAGCGTCTACAGTGGCGCCTTAACAGTTCCTGTCTAGTCAAGCCAAGAGGGAGATATCAGAACCCTCTCTTCATTTGTCCTTCCTCCCTATACCAAAACTAGGCTCCTCTCTGCCTGTTCCCATCTAACCTTGGTGTTTTCTAACTGATCAAGATCACACCAGGAGTACAGGACCATGCTACAGGAGTATAGCTGTCTGCATGGAGTGCTTGCCGTTGCCTACTTGGGGAAGGTTATGGGAGGAGTGACTGGCAGTTGTGTGCACCAGAGGCCAGGGTGGGGCACTAGGCTTGGACGTCCAGGTTCTACAGTAATTCTAGGACCTGGGTGATGAAGGCCTCTTGAAACAACACTCCCTCCTCACTCAGTTCCTTTTAGGAACAGCCCTAAGGGACAGATGTCCAATAAAACAACATATGTCCCTGTCCCCTGGGCTGTGCCGGATGGGTGTGTTCCAAGGGAGTCATCTTACCTAGGCCTGTCTGTTCCCTCCACTCACAGTAGAGTGTCTTGGCCCAGGCCTGACTGACTGATAGGTGAAGAGAGCTACCATAGACAAAAAAGGTCCTAGAACTTGAAACCTAGACTACCCCCTCTGTCCTGACAACTGGAGTGTAGGCATTCCCCTGTCTAGTGGTTATGACCTGTGACCTGTTGTTCTGTCCTCTGTGACCACAGAGGATTTCAGGACCATGCAGACATGAAGTTCTGGGAGTGTAAGAGATGCCAGATAGGTCAACGCTGCCTGGGGGTCTTGAAGATCAGACCTTGGGTTTCTCAGTCCCTGCATCCTCCATTTTTTCTAGTAATGATCATCTTCAAGGGCCTAAATAGACTCCCATGATGTGGAACTGCTGTTTCTTCTGTTAGGTGTAAAGACAGTACCTGCCCTGGGCCCTGCCTGCCCTCCCAGGCCTCCCCATCCTCCCCATCCAACCCTTGCAAGGCCCAGTTTCTGTCTAGGCCTGTTATGTGCCTTGCTTACGCTCCTCTCTCCAAACTTAAAATGACAGTGGGGCCAGCAGATCTGGAAACAGCTCTCCAAGTTAGTTGGAGGGTTTTTTTGGTTTGTTTAAGGGTTGGGTTTGTTTGTTTGTTTTTTAAAGCCTCTCCTGGGGCTTGAACTTAGGTTCTGGGCACTGTCCCTAAGCTTTTGTGCTCAAGGCTAGTGCTCTACCACTTGAGCCACAGCTCTACTTCTGGCTGTTTGGTGGCTAATTGGAAATAAGAGTCTCACAGACTATACTGTTCATGCTGGCTTTGAACATCAATCTTCAGATCTCAGCCTCTTGCGTAGTTAGGATTACAGGTGTGAACCACTGGCACCTGACCCAAGTTTTTTTTTTTTTTTTTTGGTCGGTCGTGGAGCTTGAACTCTGGGCCTGGGCGCTGTCCCTCAGCTCTTCAGCTCAAGGCGAGCGCTCTACCACTTGAGCTACAGCGCCACTTCCGGTTTCCTGGTGGTTTATTGGAGATAGGAGTCTCACGGTCTCTCCTGCCCGGGCTGGCTTTGAACCGAGATCCTCAGATCTCAGCCTCCTGAGTAGCTAGGATTACAGGCGTGAGCCACCAGCGCCCGGCTTGACCCAAGTTTTTTAAATACCCTTGAATGTAAATATTCTCCAACTTTGGTGCCCCCTCCCTTGCCAGAGGAGAGAGGCTTTTTTGTTGCTGCTGTTGTTGTTTTCCTGTAGACAGGATTTTTAAGGGAACAACATGACTAAATTTATGAATTAGAGAAATCACTGTGGATACAGCGTGCAGTAGAATACAATTGAGCTATCAACTATGGAAATTAGGAATATCACTATTCCAGACCAGCCACAGCAGGAAGTTAGGGAGACCCTATTTCAACAAAACTTCTGGATGTTGTCATGTACACCTATCATCCTAGCTACACTGGAAGCCAAAGTAGGAGGGTTGAGGTCCAGGTAGGCCCAGGCATAAAAACATGAGGCCCTTCCTGGAAAATACCTAAAGTAAAAAGTGATATGAGTGTGTCTGGATCCCATGCCTAGCAAAGGATAAAACCAGGTTATGATAGCAGTGAAAGATCAGTACAGCCCAGGTGGGAGCTGGCATTGACCTGAACCTGAATATGGGTAGAAGAGAAAAGGGGATGGGAATTAGAACCACCAGCAGGTTAGGAACATAGAAGCCATTCTAGCTCCTGTGATATCAGAGAGAAGGTAGGGGCTGCCTGGGTTCTTGGCTCCAAGGCTGAGTAGACAGCTATGCCATTTTCTAAATTTCAAATACTGGAGGAGACCCAGGTCTGAGAGGGCAAGTTGAGTCCAATTCAAATCTTGAAACATAGTTGCACAGGCATCTGGACAAGGATATCAAGGAGGCCTGGTATGAGTTTGCCTGGCACTCTCAAGAGACATCTAGAGATGAAATTGAGAGGGCCAAGAAGTGACAAATCTCAGGGAGCCAGAGCCAAGATAGGAGAAGGAGCTGCAGAAACCAACTAACTCTGCATGTTGGGAGAATTCCTGAGCGATAGGAGGGAAGCCAAGAGCCAATTGTGAAGCCTTGGAAAAATATGTGAAGGAGGAAGAGAGAGGCCAGGCAAGAAGAGCAAAGGGAAGTGTTTTCTGGATTTAGATCTCTAGAGTCGTTGACCTTGTTGAGCATTCTGTGGGAGGCAATGGGGGTGGCAGCAGGGCTACAGGGGGCTGAGGAGAGAGTGGGAGGCTGTCAGTGGTCTGGAGTGACAGAGCAGGGCCTGAACCTAGGGGGTAAATGGATGAAAAGAATTTCCCTGCAGCAGGACTGAAGAAGGGGAACTCCAGAGGAGGGTCCAGTGTGAGCCATTATATGACCAGAGGGAAGCCCCTGGGCTCACAGGGTATGTGTGGTAGGGAGGCCTCATCTGCCAGGTTGAGTAGGGTGATATAGAACACCAGGAAGGAAGCCTGAGGGAGGGGGGATTACTGAGAGGAGGAGTCCGTGGCTGCCGACAGGCCCCAAACAGCTCAGATTCAAAAACAAAACAGGCTTTTAAGATGCCAAGTTTGATGAAATCTGAGTGCTGGAAGAGGTGGGAGTTTTCTCTTGGAAAAAACAGCTGAAAATCGAGACTGAAAACTGCGAAGGGAGATGGGCCCAAGGCTCCACAGGCCCCCCTTATTGCCTAGAAGCTTAGGGTTGGAGCTGGGCTCTCAAGTGAAAGTTGGTCTGGAAGGTCTTCTGCTTGCTAGGTAAGGTGGGGATATAGATACCCAGGGACCAGACTGATGTGGTCTTGGCTTCCTAGGAATGCCTAAAGGCCAGAGGGAACTGGCATCCCTACTACCCACAAGGTTTCCTCCTGGTTTTTGTCTCTGTGTCACCAGACACATGTGTCTGGGCATATGTATCTCTGAATCTACATGTCTCCACATGTGTGTTTTCATATGTCTGCCATACCACCTCTGGATTTGCTAGTGAGAGTGTTTCCACAGCTGCTTGTCACCGCAGATGTGTCCCTCCACATGCACACATAGGTTTCTATTTTTGCACCTGTTTCTTTCTCCATACCTTTCTCAGAGTCCTTGGCGGAACATGTTTCTAAGATAGGATGAGGCCAGGTCCCACACTCATAGGGAAGAGGGTCAGGGTTACAGATGCTGTCACTCCAGGGAGCCTGCATCTGTGCATGAGTGTGTGTACCTTCATTCATAGAGACACCATGAAGCTGGGTAAACACGGGTGAGGAGGTCATGCTGACAGACGGCGCTGCCTGCCCCCAGACCCTGTTGGGCTGGCACCTCCATCTGTTAGCTTCCCTGGAGCAACCCCCTCCCTTGGTCCAGACTCCGCCCCAGACATCACAGTGAGCTGGACAAAGAGACCTGTGTGTGCTCTCTAGGGTGCCTCCGCAGCTTCCCACCCCCCCCCAACCCTCAGTCATTGCACACTGGCCTCATCTATCAGAACACATGCCCCAGCCCCCATGCTGCTCCCTTCTACTCACAGCCTTGGCTCAGGCAGCCCCACCAAAGCTCTCTGCCTCCCAAGCTCCTATATTTGAATCTCTCTCCCATCAAGCCAAGATAACAGATGAGTGGTAGACTCAGATTGATCAGCCCCATTGCTGCAGGTCCTCAGCCTCAGACTCCCCAACAGTTCCCCCACTTGCACACATACCCTCTCCTGTCCTTGTGCCCTGGGGCAGCAGAAACTCTTCAGGGAAGGGAACACGTCTCCCAGCTTCAGTGGGTTGGGAACAGAAGCCATTCATGCATGCATATCTGCCCCTGTGGGGCAGGGAAAGTGTGTACACTATATGAGTGGCTAGAGGTAGGTTGCTGGTGGGTTCTAAAGCTCTAGTGAGCTTCTTTTCTTTCTGAGGGACACTTGTCCATGTGTCCAGGGCTTGGCCTGAGACAGATAAGGCAGGCATGCGTCTTCAGAGGCAGCTTGAGGGCCTTCTGAACTGTGCCCCCCCAGCCCTGGGCAGAGATGATCATGCCCCATTGGTGGATCCTGAAAGCCTAAAGGGAAGGATTCCCCAGATCTGGGAGCTAGGGTCTGTGAGAGGGCTGGCCACTCCGCCCATGTGGAGGCGGGAAGGGCGGTGCCCAGCCAGGCCGCAAGCAAGCTGGCAGCTCAGATGTAAGCACGCTCGGCCCTTCCGCACTGCCTCTCCGCTGTCACCATGGTTACCTGGTGGCCTGGAGGGGGGCGGGGCTCTCCTGAACAGGCAAACCTTGTGCAGACAGGATGCTGGTGTAGGGGCTTCAGTAGGACCTGTGCATCCTGTTGGAATGTGGGTTCATGTCGGGGGTGTCCACATTTAGGATGGGGAGCACTGTAGCTCTCTTTGCTGGAAAAGCTGTTTGTGTACAGGAGGTTTGCAGTGGAGTCTGGGAACTAGCTCTGGGCTTAGTGTCATGGTGGGATTTGGTTCCCTCAAGAATGCCCTGCAGCTGGGCACTGGTGGCTCACGCCTGTAATCCTAGCTACTTAGGAGGCTGAGATCTGAAGATCATGGTTCAAAGCCAGCCCAGCTCAGGCAGGAAACTCCGTGAGACTCTTTTTTTTTGGGGGGGGGTCCGGTTGTGGGGCCTGAACTCTGGGCCTGGGCGCTGTCCCTCAGCTCATTACCTCAAGGCTAGCACCCTACCACTTGAGCCACAGCACCACTGCCGGCTTTTTTCTTTTTGCTTATGTGGTGTTGAGGAATCGAACCCAGGGCCTCAGGCATGCAAGGCAAGCGCTCTACCACTGAGCCACCTTCCCAGCCCTTCCATGAGATTCTTTTTTTTTGTTGTTGTTGTTGGTCATAGGGCTTGAACTCTGGGCATGGGCGCTGTCCCTCAGCTCTTCAGCTCAAGGCGAGCACACTACCACTTGAGCTATAGCACCACTTCCGGTTTTCCGGTGGTTTATTGGAGATAGGAGTCTCATGGTCTCTCCTGCCCGGGCTGGCTTTGAACCACGATCCTCAGATCTCAGCCTCCTGAGTAGCTAGGATTACAGGCGTGAGCCACCAGCGCCCGGCTTCCGTGAGATTCTTATCTCCAATAAAGCACTAGAAAACCAGAAGTGGTACTGTGCTTCAAGTGGTAGAGTGCTTGCCTTGAGCTGAAGAGTGCATGGACAGCGCCCAAGCCCCACGACTGACAAAAAAAAAAAAAAAAAAGAATGCCCTTCACCTCTCTCCCCTGACCCTGCCCACCTGCTTTCATCCAAGCTCCACCTCTAGTTTAACAGAGTGACCTTGGGCAGGTTTCTAGCTTTCTCCAAGTCCCCATTTCCTCATATACCTCATATCTGTTTGATAAAGATTAAGTCATTTTGTAAAGCATTTTAAGCATAGTACTTGTGATGTGGTAAATGCTTCATGCAGGGAACCTTATATCCTTTGTATCTGGGCCTCAGTTTTCTCCGTTGTTGATAGGTTTGGAGTGACATCAGCCTGAGGAATTAGGTCTATCCAGTTCTCACCCCTGAATGGTACTGATTACTCTCCACCCAGCTCCAGGCGCACCACAGGCATCAGGGAAAGACTGCTGCCTTTGCAGGGTTTGGATGTGCTGGAGGCCTCTAGGTAGGAGACTTGACAGCAGGTCACCTCACCTCTGAGGGGCTAGAGTCCTGAGAGACACCCACCCCCTTCTGGAAGTGGCAGAAGCCCAGTCTTCCTACATTGCCTAGAAGTCTAGTTGGCAGAGGGGCCAGGCTTTTGGGTCCTGCTGTTTTATGGACAGCTCTTCACACTTGCTAGTTTCAGGCTCTGGTGGCAGTGCCTAAGGGATGATCTGAGCCAAGGACAGCCATTGAGGGCGTGATAATTGAAGGAGGAAAATTAATTGTCCTTAATTTGGCATAAATCCCAAAGACCTTCCCCGTGTCAGGAATTCAGAGTAGATTCCTGAGACATCGTGCTGCAGGCATTTGTACCGCTTTCCTTCTCCTTGATCAGTACCTTGCCTGTAGGAAATAAAAGCTAGTTAACTCCTGGACTCTTACTCTGGCAGGCTTTTTCCTGTACAACCCTCTACTTTGCTCAGGAGGGCTGAACAGGTAGAAGTGAAGCTAGTTTGGTACCCTGGTACCCTGTCTCTAAGCAGCCCCAAGTATCCCCTCTCTGCTACAGGTAGTCTTAAGAGAGAACCCTGGGCCCAAGGCCTTGCTTTGGCTTTATGTGAAAGAAAATGATGGCAGGACTGAGAGAAGTTGTTGCCCTGCTAGGTGCATCTCAGGTCCTTCTCTTTTCTATCTTCTCTCTGTTCTCTTGGCACTGTTTAACATTATCCTTTTAAAAACCAGAGCTGTAAGTCAGGGCACTGTGTGATCATACTTACAATCAAGGCAATCCTGACTTTATATCTGGAATTTATAGGGCTTCTAGTAGATAAGTGTGTAGCCAGATCCTTGGAAAGGCTTAGGAGACCAGACCATGCTAGGAGTCCTCCTTGCTCCTCTAGACTGAGACCTCTTCTGATGAACTCCAGTCCCTTTGGGAGCAGCAGGAGTCTTGGTGGAGCTCCCGGGGCTCTAATGGCAGATAAATGTATCTTGACCCTGCTAGTTGGAGCTCCTCCAGCTTTGTCTTTTGCCTGTCCCCATAATCACTCCCCCTGGGTCTCCAGAGCCTCCAGGGAAGACCAGCTTTACCAGCCTTTTCTTTATTCTCTTCTGAGGATGCCATGTACTTTTCCCCTGACATAGGAGCTTGACCTCAGCAAATGTTCCCATTCACCAGGCCTGTGGAGGAAGATGCAGAACCCAGAACTACAGAACCCAGCTTCTTTGCCAGTAGGATAGGCAATCCCAGGACTTCCATTGGGGTATGCCTGGCATCCACACTGGTACAGAGGCACTACTGAGTTCTGGAAATCACTTTTTTTTTTTTTTTGTTATTGTTTGGTTTTTTTCCCAAGGGGGAGTACTTTTACCAGCCTAGGGTGGAAAAGGGGAGCGCAGGTCCTAGTCTCAGTATCTGTCTGCCTCAATGGTTTACACTTGCTAGTCACAGTAATGTCCCCTAATATGTTAATGTAGGCCTTCTGGTAGTGTGTGTGTGTGCGCGTGCGCGCGCGCGCGCACGCACGCACGCACACATATGAATGCCCGTCCTGGGACTTGAACTCAGGGCCTAGGTATAGTTTTTGAGCTTTTGTGCTCATAGTACTATACCACTTGAACCACAGCTCCACTTCTAGCTTTTTGTGATTAACTGAAGATAAGAGTCTCACAGACTTTTCTACCCAGGCTGGCCTCTAACCACATTTCCCAGATCTCAGCCTCCTGAGTAACCAGGATTAAAGGCATAAATCACCAGTCCCCAGCTCTCCTGGTAGCTTTACAAGATGAGCATTTGAACCCAAGTGGTCAGATAAAAGCAGAGATACCGGATAAAGAACACGCTCAGGCCCTAGTGTTAATACTGGTGGAGAATGGAGTCCGACTTCCTGTACTAGTCCAGGGCCTGCCCACCCAGCTTCAGCTCTTCATGTTTCTCAGTGGTAAAGAATGGGGTAGCATAGCCTCAACTCTCAGCTCATTAGTGCTGCTACAGAAGTCCATGTACAATGGGAGGACGACAAAGGACAACTGCTGAGATCCCTTCCTGTTGGTCCCATGGAAGTGACACCTTTGGGAGCTACTCCCTGCTATAGAACTGAGAGAAGAGGCCAAGAGTTTCACCTTTGGTGTGTTCATAGAGCTTTTTAATCTTCTTAGCTTACATATACTCAGACATAGTTCCCAGACCTGACCAGGGTTGGGACTGCACGAGAGAGAAGGCACGGTCAAGGCTGCAGTAGAGAATTGGTCAGGGTCAAGACCTGAGTTAGAAGAGGATCAGTGATAGAGCAGGGTACCCAAGGCCAGGGATCTTGGCTCTGCCACATGGTGAAGCTGAAGGGGATGCAGGCAGAAGAGAAACACTGCGGGTGCTAACAAGGGAGTGGAAGCTTGGAAGTACAGAGCCTGGGGCAGAGTTGTGGCTGTTGCTGTTCTGCGAGCAACCCCCTCCCCCAGCCTGGTGTCCATGCAGCATTTTCTGCTGCAGCCAGCAAAGCATTGATCCTTGTTTTTCCCAGGACCTCAAGAGATAAGTGCTGACATCTTCAATCTGAGAGGATGCTTCTCAGACCTGGGAACTGACAGGGCAGGGGCAGGGCCCATGGCAACCCCTGTCCCTGCCAAAAGGGACTTAAGAAGACTCATTCCTCATATCAGGGTAGGCCTCATGCCTACCCTGGAGTCAGGGGAAGCTTCCTCACTGAGAGGTCCTAAGAGGCAGACAGGGTCAGCCCTAATGTGCGCATTTTTATTTCTCTTCAGAGGAACAGCTGCCA
The DNA here is from genome assembly GCF_024711535.1 of Dipodomys merriami. Classification (NCBI taxonomy): domain Eukaryota; kingdom Metazoa; phylum Chordata; class Mammalia; order Rodentia; family Heteromyidae; genus Dipodomys; species Dipodomys merriami. Next base: position 1,983,727 of record NW_027202505.1, on the reverse strand, counting down.
TCTGGGTTCCCCTCCATAGACATGGGGCCTCAGCTGAAGGTGGTGGAGAAAGCACGTACAGCCACCATGTTGTGTGCAGCTGGCGGAAATCCAGACCCTGAGATCTCTTGGTTCAAGGACTTCCTTCCTGTGGATCCTGCCGCAAGCAATGGCCGCATCAAACAGCTGCGTTCAGGTGAGTCAAAGGCCAGGGGCCAAGGGGCTATGAAGACTCCAGAGAAGAGTTCTCGCCACAACCCAGCTCAGCGTCCCTCTTAGGCCTCGGTCAGCTTCAGGCTGACTCTCCAGGGCTCAGCCACAAACCCCTCTTCTCCCCTGCCCCTTAGGGTGGGCTGCATCTTGCTACAGGCCTACCTGACCCAGGAAAGGGGAACTGGTGTAAGAGCTTTGTTGCCAGCATGTGTCATGTGGCAGCACAGCAGGCTCTGGAAAGGTGTCTTGAGAATACTCATCTACTTTCCCAGTAGCCATCCTGGGGTGATGCTTCTCTGCTTTGTTGGATGGCAGGGATTAGCTGGGGAAAGAGGCCAGAGATGCCTGATTCATCAGGCTTCAAATGGACCTCCGGGGCCTGGAACTAGGGGGACTTGCTGCCATCCCTCAACCACATCAGAGTCACCTGTCTTCTCTGGAAGTCTAAGTTGAGCCAGCTTGGAGCCTTCAGAACAAGGATGCCATTGTGACTAGGAGGAAGGTGTCGCCTTGATGATCGATCTGCCTATAAGGCTCCTGCCAAGAAAATTGATTCCGTTTTTGTGGGAACAGAGCATGTGGGAGAGGAGGCTGGAATCAGCTTGGCTGCATTCTGCATCTGCTGGCAGCTTGGGCTAGACCCATAGACCTTGTTCCAGAAATCCTGCTAGCTCTGGGAAGGTGGGCCTTGAGTGGTGCAGCCAGCACTGGCCAGAGCCCCTGCTGCCCATCAGCTGTGAGGTTGGCACTGAGAAGAAGGATGTGACTCTGTTTCTCTCAAGATGCTGCTGGTTTCAGAGGTTCCCACCAGTCCCTGAGGTACCAGTCCCTCCACATCAACTCCCATCAGACCCACACCTTCTTGGTGCCTAGGGAGAGGAAGAAGAGATGAGCTGCCCAAGCAGGACAGGATTCCGGCCCCATACACGGCCGCCTGAGACAGCCCACGAAGTGTTAGCTCATTTAATTTAATTAAAACTCAACAAGATGGAGGCAGCTGTAGCGCAGTTAATTAAAACAGCCATAATCAAGGCAGGAAACAGTCCGGCATTTGTGGTTGCTGCCCAGCGCTGCACAGCAGCCGGCATGGCTTAGCTCCTTGGCGCTCGCTCACAGGTCCCCCAGGCAGGCTTCCCAAGCAGGCAGATAGTCCTCCCAACAGCCTAACCCCTCCCCAAAATGGCATTGACTGTCTGTGGTAGGCAGTAGTTCTGGGAAGACTGACTGTCTGCAGCATTTGTTCATCAAGTATTTATGTAGTGTTTGCTGTGTGCCAGGCCCTGTGCTTCTCATTTCCTGCCCATTACTCTGCTGGATTGCTCCAAAGCCTCTGAAGCTTCTTCCTTTGTCCTCAGTAGTAGCTGACAGCCTTCCTTCCTTTTTAGCCATTCCCTCCCACCTTCCCCTGGGTCTCTGCCTCTCCTGGCTCCTCTACTACCTCGACCTTGTAGCTCATACATATCTGTTTGCTGGTTTCTTTAGTCCAGGACTCTGAGAGTCTTAACTTTGCCCTTTAGACGCCTACCCAAGCAGAGTGCCTATTGCACCAAGAGCTTCAGCTGCACACCACTACCTGAAACTCCTACTTCTGCCTCCCCAGCCCAGACAGCCTGTCAGAGTTCAGGACCAAAACTCACTCAGTCCACTTTTCAACTATTACTTTTTCTGCAATGAGCAGTTACCTCCTTCCCAAAGCCATGCCCTTTTTCATTGGCTTTCTCTCTGAATGGCAGCCACTGAACCTGAAACCTGGGAAGCAACCACTTCCTACTCTAGTAAGGAATCATGTCTTCTTGATGTATAACCCATGTAGCTCTCAAATTGGTCCCTTTCTCTTCTTTCACTATCTCCATTCTGTCACAAGGCACTGAACACTGCCCTCCCTACCTCCAGTCTCTCCCTGCAAATGTGGCAGGATTTTCTATCCTGTTCTCCTGTGTATTGACAACATTGGTGGACCTTAGGTCTGTGACCCTGGACCATGCCTATGTGGTCAAGTGCATACTTCAGGCAAGGCTCATAAACCCTTCTGGCTCTTCCCCTGGCCACATCTCCAGCTTGATATCACCAAGTCCCAGATGCATCCTCACCAGCTCTGTAGCCTCAGTTAAATTAATTCCTTTGAGATCGTGAGGTTTCTTAAGACAGTTGACAGTTGGTGTGAGTTTTCTACCTAGCCTAAGGTAAAGGCTCTTTGGAGGGAGCATTTCTTACCTTCTACCACTCCCCCATTTGTACTGACCTCACTGAGCCATCCTTGCTCACTTCCTGGCCTCTGCTTATCTTTAGTTCCTCCACTTGAAGGTCTCTACTGTTTGTAGCTTTAGCTCCTCCCTTAGGACTCATCCTGCTTCATACTATTTTTCATCTGGTTCCAACCCTACTTACCTAGTCGGGGTACTTCTTGCAAGAAGGGCTTGAGACAGATTTTGCTTGGGGAAGTGGCCTCTTGACCAGCACAAACAAAACTGTAGAACAGGTCTCTAAGCATTTGCTGAATAAATGATTTTATAAACTTGGTCTTTGGTACTTGTACTTAAGACTAATATCTGCTTTATTTTATTTATTTATTCACTTATTTATTTCCTTTTCTTACACCTGAAAGCTGTGACCTAAGGCTCATAAATGAGTCTAGCTCTTGGTATAGAGCCATGTAACTCTTCAGGAGTCTTAGTTATCCTTCCTCTGTAGGGTACCTACAAGTTGCTGGCCTGTGACCCTTTACCCCGGTAGCTTCATCCCTGTCCTTTTAACATTTAGAAGGAAACTGAGGATATTCCAGGGATATCTCTTCATGGAGTGGATTCAAGCCCCTAAGCACTGTTTCTTTACAAAAATTTCCATGGTTTGTGTGTCACCAAGAGTTTGTACTTTCTGCCCTTTTGTTGTCACTGTGTCTCCTGAAACCCTGGGAGGTAAGTCAGGCTGTGATTTTTATGCCCACTTACAGCTGAGTTAAGGAAATCACCTAGGCTCACATAAGAGTTTAGGATCTAGCAGCTCTTCTAGGCAGTTACCCCTGGGTATAGTCCAAACCTAAGAACTGAGGGGAAGCTGGACCCCACTAGGACTCTAGAGTTAGACAGTTGCATCCTTCCCCATTCCTCCAGCATCTGTGACCTGAGCCGTAGCATATCAAACCAGGGTGTGGCCCAAGAGCAAGAACTGGCCAGAACGTGATTAGCAACATGTACTACCCAAGGTGAGCTCTGCTTGACAGGCCCATTCCTCACTAAAGTGAGCTAACATGCTGCCAGAGGGCCATGTGAGCTTGAGTGGCCCAAGAGGAGTGAGGCTAAGCATGTAAAGAATAGCAATGGAGTCATGAGTGGGCAATGTCAGCCATGAGCAGTCTCACCTCTGAGTGGGGCTCAAGGCACAATCCTGGGAGCTACTGCTAGCCTATAAGCTCTGTCAAGCCTGAACAAGGCCCTGAGGAGACTTCCTTTGTTCCTGTGTAGCCTAACTGTGCAAGCTGCTGTCCCTGCCACTCACTGTAAAGGACACTCTCACCCAGAGAGTTGTCTCTTCCACACCCCCAGTATCCACCAGCCTTAAGAACAGATGGCAGGGCTAGAGATATGGCTCAAAGGTAGAGTATCTACCTAGCAAGTGTGAAGCCCTGAGTTTAGTTCCTAGTACCACCAAAACAAAACAGACAAGGCAGTAGCATCTGGCTTTGGCTCATGGTCCCCTAAGGGGGGATGCTTATGACTCTTCATTCTGCTGGCTGGATCCAGTCTAGCCAGAAGTACCTCTTCCTCTACTCTATTCTGCTTTTGGCTGGGACTGTCCAGAAGAGTACATTCAGTGCATGCTCACAATTTCCTATTGGCCCTAAGCTTATTGACACTTCTTAGATGAGACTACTCCTAGGGAAGCTGACTCTTTGGGTCTGGCACACCTGTCTTGTAAAATGGAAAAGGCAAATTCTCAGTTTGGTGGGGAAAGTATAATCTGAGAGGGAAGCAAGTTAGACCTTAGAATAGCTGAGGCCAGGTGTCAGTGGTCCTAGTCCCCTAATGTGTATTATCACCCTGTCCACCACTTTACTATATATTAAATATTAACACTGAGATCTTAAATATTTAAATAATTTAAATCTTAAATAATTTAAAAAACCTGTTGTATGTTAGTATAAATAACATTTCTGAATGGAAAAGTTATACTTTTTTTTTTTTTGCCAGTCCTGAGGCTTGAACTTAGGGCCTGGGCACTGTCCTTGATCTTCCTCCTTTTGTTCAAAGCTAGGACTCTACCACTTGAGCCAGAGGGCCCTTTCCGGCTTTTTCTGTTTTTGTGGTACTGAGGAATCAAACCCAGGGCTTCATGCATGCTAGACAAGCACTCTACCACTAAGTCACATTCCCAGCCCAAAAGTTGTACTCTCTAAAACAAAAGTTTATGAGGATAACTTCCTTGTTTTACACTTCTACAAATCTCTTTTAATTTGGGGCTTTACAGCAGGCATTTGGATCCAGTATCTGCTTTTACATTCAGCCTATTATTGTATCAATCTTTGTAAGTCCCCTGGAAAACTCCACTGTGTATTCATGAAGGGAAGAGGCTGCTTACGACAAATAATTTGTTAGTATTATAGGAATGATGTTGATCTTATGGACCCTCTGAAAGGTTCTCAGAGGTCTTTCCCTAAAGACCTCTAGACTACACATAAAGAATCACTGTGGGGAGGAACTACTACTAAGGCCTCATAGTTAACCTGGAAGTGGAGGGAAATGCCTGGCCTCTGGTTCTGCTTCTGCCTCTGGCTAATTAGACTAAGGGAGGTCAGTTGTCCCTCCATTTCTAGTGAGACTAGGGTCCTGGGGGGAGGGAGGGTGGAATTTACAGAGAATCTTATCACTGGGTTGAGAGTTGATTGAGTGCTGTACCTCCACTACCAGCTTCCAGGATTGGTATGTCTGGTGGTAGGTAGCCTATGCAAGCAGTCCCCTTAATCTTTCCTCCTGCCTGCTTAAAAGCCCTGGTTTGGTTTTGGTAAGTGTTCTATTTGCCATCTTACCCTACTGTGGGATTTGGTTGGCCTGTGAGGTATTGGTGCCTCTTTTCTTTCCCTTTCCCTCCATCGGCCCAGCCATCAGGGTCTGCAGGAGCCCTGACTCACCTTCCTGACTCCTATCACCCCCCAGCCCTGGTCACCAACTCTCCCAGCAATACAATGCTAGTGACCTTGGGAGGACATGCTTCACCCACCTTAGCCTGGTGCTTGCTCACACATCACCTGTGTCCACTAAACTCAGGCCTCAAGTATGCTATATATTTAAGGACCTTTCTTGTGTTTTATTTTATCTGGTTTGGCTTTCCTTCCTTTTGTACTAATGCTTCTCTCTAATCTTATTTGCATTCAAATTACCTCGCCAGGTGGTTCACCAATCAGAGGTAAGAATGCTGTCCGTGCATCTCGCCACGCCTCTCCACTGCCGTCACCTTCACTCCATCCAGTCCAGTCCGTCACCTCCCCATCCCCATCCTGACCTCTCCAGCCTCTTCATTTCCAGCTATGGCCCCAGTACCACCAACCACCACACACCTCCACTCTCAGTCATTCCCTCCTGTGAACTCATCCATTGCAAGTCTGAATGTGGAGACTCGAGCTGAGCCCCACCTGCCATGGCAAGCCCTGCTGCCCTGGCCTTCCAGGCAAGCCACACAAAAAGGACTAAATCAATCCCCCCAGTGAGGGCCAACCTGTCCCCTGAGCTGACATCGATAGAGAAGCTTCCTATGAGGTTGAAGAGCATTACCAAGCCTTTCTCCACAAAAGCCTCCTTTTTCTTGAAGACCTCAACTATTACTTGACTTCCCCTATAATATTTTGGTCCTGTAATTGAATGAGGGTCAGCCCTTAAATCCCTTCAGCCCAGCAAGGACTGGGAGGAACATTCAGTGCTTAAGACTTGAGATGACACAGAGAAGTAAACAAGCTCCAGCATAACTAGGTCACCTGATCTATCAGCTTGGTGCTGCCTGACTACAGGGCCCTGAAACTTAGTGGCTAGGATGAACAGACTCTGGACTACTAATGTTCTGGATTTAAGTGTTACCACCTCTGTGACCTTCAGAGAAACTCTCTCAGGAGTCTGTTTCCTTCTCTTTGAATTAGGTGCACCTACCCACAAGTCCATGAGACCTCGAGGAAAAAAAGTGAGGATCTGAACTGTGTCTGCCATATGCAGACCCCCTGTAAAATGATAGCTTATCATTTTTTCTGATATTCCTCAGTGTTGAGTTTAGAGTTTGAAGTCGGCCTTCTCAGAATAGAAATTGAGGCTAGGAGGAGCAGTTGCTTCTTTTGATACATCTTATCATCCCTCCCTCAGGACAAAACTCCCTTTTCTTTGGATCCTCCCCCACCCCTCTGGACTCCCTTGTACATCCGATCAACAGTTGCTGACCCAGCATTCTGTGATGCTAGGGCTTGGCACCAGTACCAGATTTGGCAGTTTCCTTGTGCAAATAGGTACAAGGTCTGTGTTGGGTCTCCTAACCAGTCTTAGGCTTTCATCGCAGGAGAGCTTCCTTCTCCTGTGAACTAGAATCCTACCCAGGTACTACGTCCTGCTCCTAGCCTTCGGTGACAGCCACCCATATCCCTGATACCCCTAATAAACTGACCTGAGGGCAGCCCTCACCAGCCAGGGGCCTGACCCTCACCTGCTTGAATGAACATTTTCTGTAATAATGTCCATCCATCCCATAAACATAACTGTTGGTTGCCTGTCAGGGCTGTTCTTACAGTAGATGGGTGTTTGGCATGTCCACTGGGTTCTGATAATCCTTGATGTCAATGGGAGTGAGCTGAAGTCAAGACTCTAGAGATAGGCCATCACTTTATCCTTGCGCACTGATGGACATCCCTTCTAGCCCCACCTCCAGCTGCTCCCAGATGTTCTAGTGTTCATAGCTTTTGCCAAGTTGTAGATAGTAGAAGGTGGACCATCATGAAGAGCTATACCTTGGTCACATAGTAGTCTCTCCTTGGCCCTCGTATGTGAGAGCATTGCTTGGAAGTCTTCCTGTGATTCCTATTCAGTCCAGCTAGGTGGGCTTGGCAACTTCTATCCGTCCTGTGTAGGTGTGATCCTCAGCTATGGCCCTGGGGTGGGAGTTTGGGGCTGTTAGAATCATTTCAGTTGTTCTGTGCAGGAGGTGATTTTCTGTCAGACTGTGTCCTGTGGGGGCTAATAACTGTCCATTGGACTGTCCTGTGTGGGTGTAATTGTCTGTCAAATTGTTCCAGGGAGGGGATTGGTGTTTGTGCCATGGGGTTCACTGTCACAGACAGCTTGCCCAGTTTGTTTTCACAGTTTTTTTCAAGCATTTACTGCTGGAGCTGGGGATTGACAAAGGGAAATGATCTTCCACCTTGGGCTTTCCTTACCTGGACTTGCCAGCATGAAGCCCAAGCCCAGGTTTCCTCCACCCTCTGGGAGGGTCCTTTTCAGCTGCCTTCCTTACCCCACCCCACCCCCTTCCTGGCTCCTGTCTGTCCGCCTGTGGCCAGAGCAGCCCCTCAGGGCACTGGTCTGAGTGAGAACTACAGCCTCCATTACCCTCCTGAATTATGCAGAAGCTGTGGTGGGTCGAAGCACTTTAGTGGGGACCAGGCGGAGAAGAGGAGCCGGAATGGGTGGGGCCTACAGGGGGTGGGGGTAGAGTGGGTGGAGAAGATGGGGGCTAGAAGCAGAGGCTTTCTCTGACAAGCCCCTTCCTTCCTTCTGGTGGCAGAGTGTCAGGCTTTTGCCCACTGAGGGCTTCCAGGTCTATAGGTCTGGAGGTTGGCAGGGATGTGGGTCCAAGAGATGATTACTGATGATTCTTCTAGAGAATCAGGAGATGGGACACTCCAGTTAAGGGTGAGGTTAGCCCCTGGTGAATCAGAGATTGTGCACCAAGTACTACCCTGGGTTCTAGCCCAGAGGCCACTTGGCTTGTGTAGGTGAGCTTCCTGGAAGCAGCACAGGTACAGGACAGCCCAGGTGAGCTGCAACAGCTGCTCAGCACAGCCACACATGCTGTCAAGAGCACCGTGTTCCAGGCTATGCTCAACATGTGCCATGGCTGACCTCTCCTCTGGTGTCCCCACAGGTGCCTTGCAGATTGAGAGCAGTGAGGAGTCAGACCAAGGCAAGTACGAGTGTGTGGCAACCAACTCCGCAGGCACACGGTACTCAGCCCCTGCAAACCTGTATGTGCGAGGTAAGAACCCAGCAGTGCCGGCTCCTATTACTTTAGAGCTGAGCTGTATTTGCCAGGCATTCTGTCTGGAGCCCTGGATGCAAATGCTTGAGGGACTGCCTGGGGCCCTGTCTCTCCCCTTCTCCTCCTCTTTCTGCAGCAGCACTAGCAGCCACAGCAGCAGCTCCCACTGGGCAGACACCAAGCGTGTGCCACTACTTGCCTTCCTTCCCTTCAGGTCCTTGGGGAAACACACAAACAACCCCTACACCCACCCCTGGGAGCATTTGTATCTCTTCTAGGTTGTTGCTGACTGGGCGCAGAGCCCTGTGGGAGTCTGGAGACTTCCCAGCAGACTTTTCTGTGTATGTGTGTGTGAGTGTGTGTGTGTGTGTGTGTGTGTGTGTGTGTGTGTGTGTGTGTGTGTGTGTGTGTGTGTGTGTGTGTGTGTGTGTGCAGGTACAGGCACATATGTTGTGTGTTAGTGTGCACGTGTGGCCTAGCTTTCCTTCTATCTGCCCTCATACCTATCTTAGGCTCCAGGGCCACTCACTCTAGATCAGTCAGGTCTCAGGAATGGGACCAGGTAAACCTGTCCCCTGAACCCTTCTAGGAGGAACCTATTGTTTTCCATCACCAGCCAGACCCCTCATGTGGGTGGTCAGGCGGAGGAAGCTGTGAACCCCTCTGGATCACCATGGGTGAGCAACAAATGTTTGTTTGGGTGTTCCGTATAGGAACTAAGAAGATACTGTGCTTTTCAAAGTTATGTACATAGCAGAGGGGAATGGAAACCATTTTGGGGTATCCAGTCTTTATCCTACTTACAGCCCAAAGACAATAAAACTGACCACCTTGGCCCCTCCTGAGAACAGGGTTGGTGTGCACAGTTCCCAGGAAGAGTCATGAAGCCTTTTCTACCCACCTGCTGTTCCCTCAGCCCTCCTGAAGGAAGGATAGTTAAACTGTCTTGGCCATATGCTAGTGGCTCCCACCTTTAATCCTACCTATTCAGGAGGTTAAGATCTAGAGGATCAAGGTTTGAAGCCAGAACCTTGAAAAGTCCACAGGATTCTTTCTCTGCTCAGCAAAAGAAAAAAAAAAAGGCAGACAGGAGATGTGGCCAGAGCAAGAGGCTCTGAGTTGAAGCTCTAGTACTAGCACCTCCGGGCCTCCCAAAGAAAAGAAAAAGAAACTGTTTTTACTTGGGATTTGTAGAGGAAAGGAATTCAGCTTCCTTGCAGTCACGTTAAAATCATTTTAATATAGCTCTGCAAGGGGTTGTCCCATTGGCCCTACAGTACAAGACAGTGTCCTGCCCTGCTCTTTAGGGCCATTTGGTCAGCCTTGCTTACTCAGAGCAGATAGAATTAGACTGTCAGCAATAATACTTACCTGCTGTGTACCAGGACACAGGGTAGTTCAGAAGAGGCCATTGGCTGCTAGCCCATTTAGTGACCCAGTCAAGCTGAGGAGCCATTTGTGATGGAGAAACTGTGCCCCAGACAAATGAAGTCACTTCGTGGGTGTGGGTATGGGATAGAAGTCCCCACTGCCCACCTTGTTATCAGGTGTCCTTACCAAGATTCTGTTGAGCTGACTTGGTGCCTGTCTTTGGCAACAATTTGAAGACAGAGAAACCAGGAAGGAGTACAAATGGTTGAGTAGAGTAGAGTTACAAACAGCACAGCCTTCACTTCACTCTGATCTAAGCCGAACATTTGATAGAGGGACAGGAGGCAAATCTCAGATTAATAGCTGGAAAAAGCCTTTGCAATGGCTTAACTCCTTTGACCGCCCCCTTGACTGGGTCCTTTCCCAAAACACTGAGGGATTGAGAGTGTAAAGGTCTCAGGCCCCAATTAGGCAACCCTGTCTGTATATGTTTGTACCAATGAGAGGAGAGGCCCAGCAGAGAATCTATCCCAGGCCAGCTGCTTGGGTATTGCCATATGGGCTTATTTGGGGTGATGGAGCTGCCAGAGGCAATTCTGAAAGAAGAGAAGGCCCAGATCCAAGATGTATAGAGCCTGTGTCATCCTCCTAGCTGAGCAACCTTGTCTGATGTCAGTCATGCTAGCTCTAGCCCTGGAGATAGGGTAGTGGTTATCTTTCAAGGTGGCCTTAAACTAGCAGTAGGGACACTGACAAAGGAAAAGGAAGTCTTAACCTCCACCAGCTGGAGCATCTTTGTCTACAGAGCCCCATCATCTGCACAGTGGGCTTAGACAGGATCCAAATGATTCCTCCCATGACCCATCTCTCACCCACCACTCTGAATTTATCCTGCTGGCTCCATTCCCAAGACCCATTAGCAGGGAATTTAGGGGCTCTTCTTGCCAGGGATGCTAATTCAGCCAGCCTAGTTTCTGCTGTCCTGTCTCCCCCTCCCATATTTGTGGGCCCTGATTTTTAAGGACTACTCCCTAATCTTCTGTCCCCAGGTCCTATTGCTTGAGAAAATTTCTACACAGCTAAAAAGTCCAGCTCCCTGAGACCCTTGCCTCAGGATTCCCATACTTTCTCATCTCATATATGGCAAAGTCTCTTGCCTTTTGTCTCTAGCAGTGCTGGCAGTCCTTCAGCCCCAGCTAGTCTATGTCATACTGACCACCGGCTTTCTGGAGCCCTGTTTATGGTGGACAGCCATGGACGAGCCCCTAGTTCCAGCACACTGGCTGGAACCCACCTGTCTCCTAGCACAGAGCTTTGAGGTTTCCTTTCATAATGGCATCCGTCCCTCCTCTCCCTGCAGAGGTAGAAGGCTAGGTCCTAGCTCTTGTCAGGGCCTGAGTCTCTGGATTTGGGTTGGTATGGTCTGCAGCCCCTAGACTAAGTAATTCTTGGTTACAGAGGGCTCTCTTGTGCAAAGTAAGATACTTAGAGCATCCCTGGCTGATTAGCCAGTAGTGACAGCCCTTAATCAAGCCAGTCTACATAACTACACTATTTAGGCACTGCCACATGCCACCTAGGGGCAAATTACCCTGTAGAGCCCCTCTGCTCTGGATCAGTAATTTCATTGGCATTTGTCTCCATTGGTTTCTCTCCTCTCTCTGTGTCCATTAGCTCCTAGGCCTCATCTCCTCTTCAGACTTAGCTTCAGTGTCTTCCTCACATCCCTTCTCTGCTCCCCAAACTCAGGGCTCTCACTTCCTCCTTGTACTGCTGTGTTCCATGGGACAATATAGTACTCATAAAGCTCCTGGCTCAGTGCCAGGCATACCGGGAGCACATGAGGGTCAGTTGTCCTCTGTTATTGTTAGACTAGCACTGAGTAGGGGATGCATCCTGCAGTTATGTCTGACTTTGTTCACAGTTGCCCGCAGCTCCACCCACAGTCTAGCAGGCCCAGGCATGCTAAGAGGACCAGCCTCTTTCTGTCACCATCTGACTCTTTTCCTGAGTGATTCATTCTCTCCTTCCATCTACAGTGTCTCTCCTTCAGTTCTCACCATACAGCTGCCAGGACCAGGGTGGAGTCCTGCCTTCCACAGAGCCTGGCCTACCTGTATCGAGGCCACCACCCTTCTCATTCTCTACAGAGACCTGGCTGCTGGACCACAGCTGCCTAAAAAAGGCAGGGGCAATACTGCAGACCTTCTCCTCACAGGCACCCAGATGGGGGCTTCCTCAAGCTGCTGGGGGTCTAGGGGCTTATGTGCCTTGACGGGCTGGTGGGTTGGGTGGACTCTGACCCGAGTCCAGTCCAGTTCACTGGGTCTGTCTGAGCTGTGGGGTGTGTATGAGGGTATGGGGACTGGCCCATGCTCTCCTTCCACCCTTGGTGTCCACTTCTGCCCTTGGCGTCCCTGGCACCTGCTGGTGGGCCCCAGCCCTGTCCACTGTGTCCTCCATAAGTCCTGAGTCTTTTGTGAGCAGCGTGGTCATTGTGCACTTGTGTGCACATGTGTGTGCAAGGGGACACAGGAGTCTTGTCTTGTCTCCGTGCTGTGTGGGCAGATGAAGATTGGCCTGTTTTTACTCTCTCTGTGTTTCTCCTTGTCTTTTTTTTATTCCCTCCTCATCCTCATCGCACTCTGCCATCAACCCAAACTCTCATCTCTCAGATCAGCGAGAAGGTTGGTCCTTTTCACTTCTTATCCATCTACAGTTCGTCTGTCAACGGGATATGCCCGTCAGTAGGGACCAGCGGGCTCGGTCAGATTCCTCAGGCTCACTCCTGCTGTGCCTGCCCGCCTGTTGGCCTCTGCTCATCACTGTTTGGGCTGGCAGGCAGGACCAGGGATGGGTGGGCAGGCCCCTTGCCCTGCATGTTTCTGCTGCTTGAGTCCTTGATGCACCATGTGTCTGCATGTTCCCTTAGCCAGGTTCTCCTGTACCTGTAGAGTTGTTGGGCAGGCATGTGCATGGCCCAAGATCGCACTCCACCTTTGCACTCAGGCTAGGCAAGCTGTCTGTTCCAGGTAGTGTTCAGGATAGCTGGGGAAGTAATAGTCTGAAGGAACTGTAGAGCTATAGTGTTTGACATGTAATTGGTGGGGAGGGGGATTCTGTGACCTTTGCCATTCCGCTAAGCAAAGCTACAATTACTTGAAGACACAAGGAAGAAGCTTATATAGAGTGAGTTGTTCCTCTGAGAGTCTGCAATGTCTACCCTGGCCTGGAGACCTCCCAGAGCTTCAGCAAGCCTCAGTGAGGCACACTAGGGCTGGCTGAGATGAGCCCTGACCTATGTCAGGAGCTTGGTGTCCATGACCCAGAGCAAGGGTCATCATTTTGGCTCACTGAGTAATCCCCAATGTCAACTTTTTTCAGCCAAATTCAAATGAATATCACCCTACCTGCCCCTCTGTCTGAGCCTCCCAGCTAGCCTCTGTGTCTTTCAGAGGGTAAAGTGTATTTGCTCTGTCAACCAGCCAGTAGTCCTCATCTCTATCCAATCACTAGTGCTGAGCACTCAGACCCAGGTTACTTACACTTGGAACGAATAAACAGGCAACTGTAACTTGGCAAGGCCTTATGGGAGCCTGGAAAAAACCCAACTTATTTTTGGGTTGGGTAGGTAGGGCTTCTTGGAGACACCCTCTAGCCTATTCTAAAGCAGTCCCACTGGGGCTTGTTTTTCCTGTCTATTCTTTTTTTTTTTTTTTTTTTTTTGAGTCCAATCGTGGGACCTGAACTCTGGACCTAGATGCTGTCTCTCAGTTCTTCAGCTTAAGGCTAGTGCTCTACCACTTGAGCCACAGCACCACTTCTGGCTTTTTTCTTTTTGCTTATATGGTGCTGAGGAATCGAACCCAGGGCCTAAGGCATGCAAGGCAAGCGCTCTACCACTGAGCCACCTTCCCAGCCCTTCCTGTCTCTTCTTGGAGCCAGGCCTCTACCCTCAATGTAGGGCCAGCTAGTGTCTAGTGGTCATTTGCATATCCACTGGACTTTGGAATTCAGGGTAGAAGCATAGCCCTAGGGAGCAGACCCAAGCCACTTAGTCCTCTTTGCATCATGCTCCGTGGCTTGAGTTTTCTCTAGGAGGGAGAGGATTCTGTCAGGCGGAAGGCTGCATCCTAGGGCTCAAATATCAGCTATGAGTGTGCATCTATATGCACTCCTGAGCTCTGGGACATTTCAGTTATACCATTTCGCTGACCGGGCGGATCTGCCAGGATGGTCAGAAAACAGTCATCAGCAGATAGCCCAGCCTACAGCCACTTCTCCAACGCCCCTTCACCCACCCTCTGGGTCCTTTGTCCCTTCCCTTCCCCCACTCCACCCACACTGTGGTCCCACCAAAAATAAGCACATGCACAAATATTTAATGGGAAGGAGAAATGAGTTTCTAAATATTCCAGGGGGATTTGCCAGGCTGGTAATTTGTTTGGCGCTGATAATTGCATCTTACATTTTTCCAGCTTTACTTAAAACTGTGTGCTGGGTGCGCCAGCATTTAATTACTGCTCTGTGGCAGCCACAAGGTTATTTATTAAAGAGTTATTTTATCTTGATACAGTGGATCCTGCCCCTTATCCCCTCCTTAATGTTGTGTTATTTTCATCAGAGAAATTTCCGCGAGTGAATGCAGATTGCGGGGCTGCCTCCCCCTGCGATTAGGCTGTCACTCCACTGAATGCTGATGCCTCTGGGCGCCGCACCGCCCTATTATAGGGGGTTGTCAGCGCAAATAATTAGACTTAAAAGTTATAGCTGAAATATAATCCAGAAATGGCAGGGCCCTGTTTTGGAAATTGTCTATAAAATGTCAGCACTAAGGATACTCAGGGAACGGTAATAGACCGGCATTGTTGGAGCTTGAGATTAGACCCTAAGTGCATTTTTCCCAGCTCCAGTTTTTCCTTCCCTGCTGTTGCTTCTGTCAATAGACTGAGGCCAGGGTGAGTCCAGCTCCTTTTGGAGGCCTTGTGCTTGTGACAGCAGGAGGAAGATGGTGGGGCTGCCATCAGTGAGGCATCAGCCACTTCTGGCTGTTGGCATGGGGATGGCTCTCCAGACAGGCCTAGGACACAGGGCCCCATTGGTGCTTGGGACAACAAGAGATTCATTCCCTCCACCCTTCAGACATTCTGACCTCCCAGCCCACAGGGAAGTGGTATATGAATTTTAAGAAACTGAACTCCAGATTCCTTACATGTGGTTTCTTTGTGAAAGAGTAAAAACAATGCCCCCAGGGACCTCTGGGGTTAAGTCCCTTGCCTGGTATTGGGGAAACCCCTAAATAACCTCACTTGTACCCCCAGCCACTGGAGTGCCACCTGCCACCAACACATAGAAGAGGGGAAAAGAAAAGCATTCTTAGATCCAGGCACCCATGGCTGACGCCTGTAATCCTAGTTACATAGGAGGCTGAGATCTGAGGATGAAGGTTGGAAGCCAGTCCAGACAGGAAACTCTGTGAGACTCCTATCTCCAATTAACCACCCCAGAAAACTGGAAGTAGTAGAGTACTAGCTTTGAGTGAAAAGCTCAGGGACAGTACACACGCCCTGAGCTCAAGCCCTAGGACTGACACCCACCACCCCCCCAAAAAAAAAAAGAAAAAAAAAAGCATTCTTAGCATCATTTCCCAAAGGGCATTTTTTTTTTTGACAGTGGCTAAGGTTGAAGGTTTTGAAACATTGGCCTGACCTTCAGGGCTGAGTCACAAAGTGAATTCACAAAGTCTTCTAGGAGTGTTTGGGGGCAAGGTCCAGTTAAGTTTTGGGACTGGCTAGATACAGATCTAAGGTTTATTGGTCAAGCACCCGCTTCCTTCTTCTGGGTCTCTTTCTTCTGCCATCTGAGACCTGATCTTAGGATTCATCGCTGACCAGTATTAAACTTCCAGCCTTAGCAGCCTTCCCTGAAAGTTCCCTGGCACAAACTGTCTAGTTGGTTTTGGGGGGGGGGGCGGTTAGTTTTAATTTAATGATTTTTTTTCCCTCCATTTATAGCTGACACTCTTACCACTTGAACCATACCTCTACTGCTCACTTTTTACTTTGTTTTTTTTTGGGGGGGGGGGGGGGCGGGTCCGGTCGCGGAGCCTGAACTCTAGGCCTGGGCACTGTCCCTCAGCTCTTTAGCTCAAGGCTAGCGCTCTACCACTTGAGCCACAGTGCCACTTCCAGCTTTTTTCTTTTTGCTTATGTGGTGCTGAGGAATTGAACCCAGGGACTGATGCATGCAAGGCAAGCGCTCTACCACTGAGCCACCTTCCCAGCCCACTTTTTACTAGTTAATTGGAAATGAGTCTCTTGGGTTTGTCTGCCAAGGCTGGCTTCAGAATGTGATCCTCAGGTCTCCACATCCTAAATAGCTAAGATTACAGATGTGAACCACCAGTTCCTCCCTCAAAATCCCATTCTTTTTTTTTTTTTTTTTTTTTTTTTTTTTTGCCGGTCATGGATCTGAACTCTGGGCCTGAGCACTGTCCCTCAGCTCTTCAGCTCAAGGCGAGCGCTCTACCGCTTGAGCCACAGCGCCACTTCTGGCCTTTTCTGTTTATGTGGTGCTAAGGAATCGAACCCAGGGCCTCATGCATGCAAGGCAAGCACTCTATCACTGAGCCACCTCCCAGCCCCTCAAAATCCCATTCTTATACCAGCTGGAGCTGCATTTCCTACTGGCTTTAGCCCCAAAGCCTTGTTAGCCAGGGCTCTAAAGCTTTTCACCACACAAATCTACTATATTTTTGAAGGTGGGATATAAAAGTGTCCGTGTGGGCTGAGAAGGTAGCTTAGTGGTAGAGTGCTTGCCTAGCATGCATGAAGCCCTGGGTTTGATTGCTCAGTACCACATAAACAGAAAAAGCAGAAGTAGCACTGTGGCTCAAGTTGTAGAGTGCTAGCCTTGAGCAAAAGAAGCTCAGGAACAGTGCCTAGCCCCTGAGTTCACCAGGACTGGCAAAAAAAAAAAAAAAAAAAAAAAAAAATGTCAGTGTTGTTGTCTCCCCTTATCTGTGCTTATGAGGCAATGGCATAGGAGCCTCTGGCCACTGTGGTGCTTGAGAATGGTTTTCTCTTGAATCTGTTAACCGTACTCCTCAACAGGGAGCAGAAGGAGCAACTGGCCAAAATGACAGAGAGACTGGGTCAGTTACAGTTTCTTCTCCTTCTGGAACTCATCCTCAGCAGGCCTGGTCTTATGTCTGCACACAGCCTGTGCCTCACCTCACAGCACCTGCCCCTTGGGCTAGCTCCAGAGCCCAGACTGGCAGCAGCCTATTTGTACCACTCCTTGTGCCAGCTGAAGGGAGTTCTTGAAAGGGGCTCTTGCCAGTCATCACCCTGAATCCACCTGTTCTCTGCTATGAGAAATACTGGACTTGTGACACATTATCATCATCCTTGATTCCTGGCATTTAGGAAAGATGATAAAAACATCTACTTAAGCTGGGCTCCAGTGGCTCATGCTTGTAATACTAGCAACTCAGGAGACTGAGATCTAAGGATCGCAGTTCAAAGCCAGCCTAGTCAGGAAATTTCCTGAGACTATCTCTAATAAATTACTAAAAACAAACAAACACAAAAGTGGAGCTGTGGCTCAAGTGGTAGAGCACTGGCCTTGAGCAAATGAAGCTCAAGAATAGCACCCAAACCTTGAGTTCAAGCCCAGGACTGGCAAGTGTGCGTGCGACACACACACACGCACACACACGCACACACACACACACACACACACTCCACTTAAACTAATGTAAACAGAATAAGGACTCTCTGGTGTTACAAAACTAAAAACTTAAAAATTGTAGAAGTAGATTTGATGTTGGGAAGGGCTAGAGTTGGATATTCAGTTTGGTCAGGCTGTTTGCTCTCCACTGTTGGCACCTTTGTTCTTAAGCATTCTCCCGGTTTTTTGTTGTTGTTGTTGTTGGTTGTGGGGTTTGAACTCTGGACCTGGGTACTGTTCCTAAGCTCTTAAGCTCAAGGCTAGCGCTCTACCACATGAGCCACAGTGCCACTTCCAGTTTTAAGGTGGGTAATTGGAGATAAGAGTCTCACAGATCTTCTTGCCCAGGCTGGCTCCTGAGTAGCTAGGATTATAAGTGTAAGCCACCAGTGCCCAGCTTCTCCTGTGTCTTTCCAGTGTTTTTCTCTCTAGAGGACTCAGAGTGAAGCAGGCCACAGAAGTATTGGAAACAAGGGCTGTGCAAGGTCTCATAGGCTGGTAAAGGTACATTTGGAAACCATGCGGGAGCTTGTTAAATGGAGGAGTGGCAGATTTCTGCCACCTGTTTATGGGAAGTCAGTTAGGTGGGGCACAGAAGATGATACAATGCAGGAAAACCAGTGAAGATGGCATCCACTTGTAACCCAAGGAGCGAGGTGGTGGCTTGTAATTTAGAAATAGTTACCCATGTATTTGGAGAGAAATAAATAAGATTTGAAAGTTAGGCAGTGAATGGTATTAGCACCATGGGGTGACTTAGTGAATGTCTTGACTCTTGGCCTCAGTTTGACCCTTATGTAGTTAGGTCAGAGGTTGGACCCAGTGTTTCAGCTCTGATGCTGTGATACAGGACTGTGAGTTGCTCCTGATCGGGTATCACTGGTCCTTTGCATGCCTCGTCTCTCCAGCAAGGCTTCTTGGAAAGTTGTGTCTCATAGTGCCCTGGGGTCACTTAGTCTCACTGTCTGCTTTCTCCAGTCCTATGTGTAACGGTACCCATTAGGACACACCCGAGCCTTTGCCCAGCAGCTGCATGACCTGTCTGCATGCCACACATGCCTGCGTGTAGCTAGGTCTTGTCTGTCTTCCCCTCTCTCTGCATGCTCCAAATGTCTGTACCAAGCTTGCGATTTCAGGGGGTGTTCCCAGGCTGCACCCTGGACTGAGAAGTTGAGGACAACTTCTGGCCAGGGGAGTCTAAGGTGGGGAGTTGTGTCCAAACACAGCCACCCTCCCTCTTGAGATCCTTGCTCACTGGCACAGAATGCAGTCTGTTCAGTGCCCTCATCATGTTACTGCCATCGTCATGCCCATCCTGCCCGCAGACCACGTCCCTGGCCCGCCTCACCCCTTGCCCTGGCCCAGCCCTCCTGGGTTCCAGGCTGTACCTCAAGCACAGCTGAGGCCCAGCAGGTGGTCATGCCATTTCTCTTTCCCTTGGCCTGGAGGTAGAGGACTGCTCTGCCCCAACCATGCTGTGAGGACCCTGACCCTAGGGCCTGGATTTCTCTGGTACCCCAGCTGGTCCCTCTGGAGATGCATGGGGAGGGGGTCAGAAGTAAGCTAGGTTGTGGCCTTGACCAGGCCTGGACCTTGCACTGAGTCTTCTGTCTGTGGCCCTAGACAGACAGAATTTTTCTGGGCCTCAATGTCTCAGGCTATAAAATGGGAACTTGATTATAAGAACTTTCATTAAGATGTGCTATTCCAGATGGTCCCTGAGTGCAGGAACTACTTGTAGCCCCAAAGTGGGGTGGGATATGGTGAGCCAGGGTCCAGGGACACCACCCCTCCTGTCTCTGAGCATGGGCTTGGCTCTGACAAGAGGAGCTTCCTGGATGAGGGGCCCCTGCCCTTCCTTACAAACTCGTGTCCTACCTAGCCTGTGAGTGTCTCTCTCCCTCCTCCTGCAGTGCGCCGTGTGGCTCCTCGTTTCTCCATCCCTCCCAGCAGCCAGGAGGTGATGCCTGGTGGCAGTGTGAACCTGACATGTGTGGCAGTGGGTGCACCCATGCCCTATGTGAAGTGGATGATGGGGGCTGAGGAGCTCACCAAGGAGGACGAGATGCCAGTTGGCCGCAATGTGCTGGAGCTCAGCAATGTTGTACGCTCTGCCAACTACACCTGTGTGGCCATCTCCTCGTTGGGTATGATAGAAGCCACAGCCCAGGTCACAGTG
The DNA here is from genome assembly GCF_024711535.1 of Dipodomys merriami. Taxonomy (NCBI): domain Eukaryota; kingdom Metazoa; phylum Chordata; class Mammalia; order Rodentia; family Heteromyidae; genus Dipodomys; species Dipodomys merriami. The sequence continues at coordinate 1,964,031 of NW_027202505.1, read as the reverse complement.
AAAGGTAAGTAAACCAGGTACCTGCCACAGCTGGTGCCCTTCCCTGTCACGGAGGCTTCTAAGAAATCCTAGCTCCTATAGCAAATGAGTAAAAGCTGGCTACTATGGGCATAGACAAGATAAAGGTGTCCATCATTACCCTCTTCTGGGTACCCTGTCTTGGATCCTCTGTACCATTGGAGGAAGAGGGGCTTCTGTTATTCATGGCCTTAATGACAATAGCTAGCACATACTGAGTTGCAGGCATCATGCTGATAAATACAGTTTATTTTATCTTGTTTTAGCTTTAGTCTGGGCAATAGATGCTCTTATATGTTCTGTAAATGAAGGAACTAAGGTACAGAAAGGCTACATTATTTGCCCAGAGTCACACAGAAGTAAATGACAGAGCAAGGACTTAAACCTAGGTGATCTGAATCTTCGGCCTCTTCCCAACTACTTCAAAGTACCAGACCCTTGGACTGGACAGCATCCTAGAAACGTGGTAGAGTAATAGTCATTTAGCTGGGTGCTGGTGGCTCACGCCTGTAATCCTAGCTACTCAGGAGGCTGAGACCTGAGGATCGTGGTTCAAAGCCAGCCCGGGCAGGCACATCCATGAGACTCTTATCTCCAAAAAAACCACTAGAAAACTGGAAGTAGGCTGTGGCTCAAGCAGTAGAGCGCTTGCCTTGAGCTGAAGAACGCAGGGACAGCGCCCAGGCCCAGAGTTCAATCCCCACGACTGACCAAAAAAAAGTAGTCATTTAGGGTTTGGGGTTCTCTGTTCATGGAGTCCTAGGAGCAGACATATGTACATAATACAGATGTGATAGACTTTACTGGTTACCCTGCTTCTGTTCTTGCCTGCCTCTTATCCATCCTCTATTCTGCAATTTGAGTGATCTTTTTTTTTGGGGGGGGGGGGGCGGGGGTCCCGTTGTGGGGCCTGAACTCTAGGCCTGGGCGCTGTCCTTCAACTCTTCAGCTCAAGGCTTCAACTCTTCAGCTCAAGGCTAGTGCTCTACCAGTTGAGCCACAGCGCCACTTCCGGCTTTTTTCTTTTTGCTTATGTGGTGCTGAGGAATCGAACCCAGGGCCTCAGGCATGCAAGGCAAGCGCTCTACCACTGAGCCACCTTCTCAGCCCTTCAGTGATCTTTTTAAGATATGAACTAGGATCATGTTATTCCATGCCCCCCCGTCTTTTGCATAGTGATGGGGAATACACTCAGGGCCTCATGTATGCTAAGCAAACACTATGCCACTGAACTGTCCTCCAGCCCATGTCACTCCCATGTTGTATTTTATTTTGACTGTTTTAAATTGTTACTCAAAAGGAGATACACAGAGGGGTTAGAATTATATAAGTCAGGAAAAGAATACATTCCTTTTTGGACAATGTCACCCCTTCCCTTGTTCTCTCCCAGTTCCTCCTTCCCATGCCCACCCTCAAGTTGTATAGTTCATTTTCAACATAGTCTCTAGTGAGTACCACTGCTGCATTTATTCACCCTTGATCCTTCCATTCAAAAAGGGAGAAACAACTGTCAGTGACTCTCATTGCTCTTGGGATAAAGATTAGGACTTTTACCATGGGTCCCCTAAGGCTAGCTTGCCTTCTGTCCTTAGCATGCATTGATATACAATGTTTTCAGTTTGCCTTGCTCCCTTCCTGCCCAGCCCTTCTTGTCACTGGCTCTACTCCCCTCATACCTCAAGTTGTAACACTTTCCCTCCTCGATCACCCCACCTAAGGAGATTATGTGGATTTTTCTGTATCTCATCAACCTTTTCCTGCTGTCCTTGTACATGATTATCATCAACTTGTTCAATGATTCTCTCACTGGAGTATAAACTCCATGAGGACAAGAATGTCACTCTGTGGCACTATTTCTCCCATGCATTTTCTGGTTATTTAGCGGGAAATCCATAATTATTCATTGGATAATTGTGTATCTGAGATTTCTCTACCTTCCACTTGAGCCAATCTATGGAGTATGTTAGCCCCATCTCTCATTCTAAACTCCAGGGCCAGCCCCTTAGGAAATATCTCCCTCTCACACACTTGTTAAACACTTGCCACCAGATAAGTATAGGTAAGCTACAGAATTGTGTCTGTTATCTAGTCTGGATGATTGATTTTCATCATCATGGGACCTCAAAGAACATACCACCTCTGAGTCTATTTGTTACTAGGTAGTAGGCCAATTTGTTACATACTTGCATTGGGTATGACCCAAGGCTCTCCAGAAGTACCAGTGGGCCTGATTTGCTGTACCCTTCTAGGCGCTAGTCTTCAAGATAGGCTATGGTCACATGCTTATGGATGATGCTCAAGGGTTGGATTGCTTCCCAGGTCAGGACCTCAGGAAGTCCTAAGTGTTATACTTTGTCCCCAGCTCTGCCAAAGCCTCCAATTGATCTTCTGGTAACAGAGACAACTGCCACCAGCGTCACTCTGACCTGGGACTCTGGAAACGCGGAGCCTGTGTCCTACTATGGCATCCAATACCGTGCAGCTGGCACAGAGGGCCCCTTTCAGGAGGTAGATGGGGTAGCCACTACCCGCTACAGCATCGGTGGCCTTAGCCCTTTCTCAGAATACGCCTTCCGAGTGCTGGCGGTGAACAGCATTGGGCGAGGACCACCCAGTGAGTCCGTGCGAGCACGCACGGGTGAGCAAGCTCCCTCCAGCCCTCCACGCCGTGTGCAGGCTCGCATGCTGAGTGCCAGCACCATGCTGGTGCAGTGGGAGCCACCTGAGGAGCCCAACGGCCTGGTGCGGGGATACCGAGTTTATTATACTCCAGACTCACGCCGCCCCCTGAGTGCCTGGCATAAGCACAATACTGATGCGGGGCTCCTTACCACTGTGGGCAGCTTGTTGCCTGGCATCACCTACAGCCTGCGAGTACTTGCCTTCACTGCTGTGGGCGATGGCCCACCTAGCCCCACCATCCAGGTCAAGACACAGCAGGGAGGTAGGTGGGACTGGGCACTGGGATGGGCTGCAGAGAGGCTGTGGTGGAGCCCTTCCTCCCTCAGGCTGTGCGATTGAGAGCTGAGGGAGGATAAGGGCAACATATTCCATAGATGCATGGTCACTTGGGATACAGGATGAGAGAGTGTGTGTTGAGCCCCTTCTCTTTCCCTGGGTGCCCCTGCCCTTGGGGTGTTGCAAAGCTGACAGAGCCTGCGATGGGTATTACAGTGCCAGCACAGCCGGCAGACTTCCAAGCAGAGGCTGAATCGGACACCAGGATCCAACTCTCCTGGCTGCTGCCCCCACAGGAGCGTATCATCAAGTATGAGTTGGTGTACTGGGCAGCAGAGGATGAAGGCCAACAGGTGAGCCATAGGGGACACAGAGGGGGAAGGAAGGGTTCTCTGTTCCTGAGGGTCTTTGGTGGGTGTCCCCAGGCAGGCTGTCATGGTTTTTGTGGCTCATGTGGGCACAGACTGCCTTTTCTGTGGAGTCTGTGGCTTATATAATTCTGTATACTTGCCACTTCTGTGCTTGAGGCAGAGTTCCTAAGGTTTGCCTGTGGTTCTCCTGGGCTCTGTGAGTTAATTGGTAATGGCAGAACCCTGAAGTTCCCTTAGGGCCATGTATCCCTGGTGGCTTCTATGGCCTGTGGTCCATGAGGCACCTGTGGTGTGGGCCAGGTCATTTATTCCTTGTGGGTTCCACATGACCTTGTGGTCTGCCTCCTATAGCCATGGTGGGCTCACAGAGGACAAGTGGAAGCCCACCTGGGGAACAGTCTCTGATGGCCATTGAGGTCTAAGCAGTGAGTGCGTGCCCCCTGCTCTTCCAGCACAAGGTGACCTTCGACCCTACCTCCTCCTACACTCTAGAGGACCTGAAGCCTGACACGTTGTACCGCTTCCAGCTGGCCGCCCGCTCGGATATGGGGGTGGGCGTCTTCACGCCCACCATAGAGGCCCGCACAGCACAGTCCAGTAAGTGTCTCCGGAGGCCACTACTGTCACACCTGGGCTGGGACACTCACATAGACACACATGCACACAACTTCCCCTCTGATCACATGAATGAATATTGGGTCCAGTATTGGTCTCTCATCTGGGCTGAGTCTGGACCCTAAGCAAAGGACAGGTAAGTCTTCCCTAGTCTGTGACCAGGAGGCTGCTACACTCTCTGCCCAGCCTCCTTTCTCCTTTCCCTCTCGCCCAGGTAAGTTCTATATCTGTGACTCATCTTTGTTCTCTGACCTCCCTCCAGTTGGGTCATACCAGTGACTTAGTGGTGACTTTGCCATATCTCACACCTGCTTTGGCAGTTGTCTTCCTTTTCCATAGCCCTACATTTCATCTTCCCCATCCCCTTTCTCATACTACTTACTTGTGAGTTGTGTTATCTCCCTGAGGTCACTGTGCTTAGGGACAAGTCTATGATAATCTAACTGCATAGAATATGCTCCCATGTCTGCCTGAGGAACCATGTCATTTGTGTGGTGATTGTGTGGCATGAGGTGTTGTATTCTGCATGTGTGAGACTGACAGTATGAATGTATATGTGCAACTTCTTTTCTTTTGGGGGGGGGGGGGTTTCCAGTCATGGGGCCTGACCTCTGGGCCTGGGCGCTATCCCTCAGCTCTTCAGCTCAAGGCTAGCGCTCTACCACTTGAGCCACAGTGCCACTTCCAGCTTTTTTCTTTTTGCTTATGTGGTGCTGAGGAATCGAACCCAGAGCCTCAGGCATGCAAGGCAAGCGCTCTACCACTGAGCCACCTTCCCAGCCCCTATATGTGCAACTTCTATGAGCCTACACCTGATTATACCTGGTCGGCAGGTGCCAGTGGATCATGGGTACGGCCTTTGTAACTGTTACTGTGGGTAATTGTGATGACCCTGTTGGTCCTATGAATGGGTCTGTGTAGTTCATCAGATGAAGATGACAGACCATTCGGTGCTATGTTTGTGAGAGACTCTGGGCATGATACTCTGTAATCATCTGATGGTATTTGATTTTTGTGGCCATGGTGTGGCTGGCTGAATGGCACCATGTGATTGAGAAGGTAACCACATATGATAGCCCTAAACATGACAGTATATGTGAAATTCCTATGGTTTAGGACTGTGTATGAACCAGTGATGTCTAGAGACTGCCTGTGACCTTGGGTTCATGGATTCATTCTTGAAGCACACCTGCAATATGCCTGCTGGGAACCAGGCCCTATGAGTAGTACAGAGCTGGCAGAATGGCCTCTGCCCACAGGGACTCTACAGTTAAGTAAGACAGGAATCCACATGTTATTACCCAAATGAGCTTTTAATTGCATTGGTGCGAAGTAGGATTAAGAAGATCACCAGGTAGAGAGATGATAGTATGGGAACCTCCCCTGGCGAGGGGTCATAGAGAGATTCCTTGGAGAGGTAAAAATCACTGAGGCCTGAAAGTGGCAGCCAACTGGGAAAGAACAGGAACCGAAGCCAGCCACTGGTGGCTCACGCATGTAATCCTAGCTACTTAGGAGGCTGAGATCTGAGGATCTCGGTTCAAAGCCAGCTGGGGCAGGAAAGGCTATGAAATTCTTAATCTCCCAATAAACCACTCAGAAAACGGAAGAGGCTGGGGCTCAAGTGGTAGAGTGCTTGCCTTGGGCTGAAGAGCTGAGGGATAGCACTCAGGCCCAGAGTTCAAGACCCACAACCGACAAAAAAAAAAAAAAAAAAGGAAACAAAAGGAACAGATAACACAGAGCCAGAGGCCTTAGCACTGTGGCTAGAACAGCGGCTGGATCCATAGCAGTAAGAGCCTGGGGACAGAAGGCACTGGCTCTGGCTGTTGTGTTGAGGGTGAATAGGGAAGCTCACACAGAATCAGGAGATCACTCAGAAGCCTTTGCACACTGGCCTAAGCAAAGGATGATGGCTCAGCTGAGGTTGAGGTGGTGGCGATTTAAGAGTTGTCTGTTATACCACTTATCCAGGAGTTGGTGATGGATTGAGAATGGGGGAAAGAAAGAGAAGGTACAGGAACCAGGTATATCTTGGTCTGGTATATGAGATCTGAGAAGTGCATACTACTACCAGATTAGGAAATAAACAGATATAAAGAGGGCACCTTACTGGGTGCCAGTGACACACACCTGTAATCCTAGTCAGGACATTGAGGCCTGAAAGGTTCTCAATTTGAAGTTAGCCTAGTTTTCTTGTAGCAAGACTTGATGTTCAGTTAACCAGAAAAATGCCACACTGAAGGTGTGGATCATGTGGTCGAGTGCCAGTAGCAAACAAGAAAGCCAAGCAAGAGCAGGAGGCCCTGAGTTTTAGCTCCAGTACCAGCTCACGTGCACATACACACGCGCGCGCACACGCACACACACACACACACACACACCACACCACACACACACACAAGTTTACCTAGTTTGGAGAACTTGCAGTTCAAGATGTTGTGTGCTAGGCTGGGAAGGTGGCTCAGTGGTAGAGCGCTTGCCTTGCATGCCTGAGGCCCTAGGTTCGATTCCTCAGTACCACATAAGCAAAAAGAAAAAAGCCGGAAGTGGCACTGTGGCTCAAGTGGTAGAGTGCTAGCCTTGAGCTAAAGAGCTGAGGGACAGCGCCTAGACCCAGAGTTCAGGTCCCACGACCAGACCCCCCCCCTCAAAAAACAAAACAAAACATGCTGTGTGCTGTCCAAAGGCAGAGGTACTTAAGGGGGGATGGGAGGACATGAAATGGGACTAAATCAAGAACATGTAGTGTCTTGGAAATTGAAAGTTGTTTTGAGAAGTAGACCTCTTGCTGCTTTGGAGTAAGGCAGAAGCAGAGGAATTCAGGCCTTCCTTTCTTGCTGAATCTAGTGGGTGGAAGAGTGGACCTGATAAGAGTTAAGAGTAGCATGGGGACTATGGGAAATGAGGAAGTAGGACAGCAAGCCCCGAGGATGTCAAGTTCAGCTATGAAGAAAAGCATGGTAACTGGAGAGGGAGACGTTAGCATTGAATATGGGGCTTTCTTTTAAGGTAGGAAGAAGATCTTGAATATATTTAAATGCTGTTGGGAGTCAGTAGGAGAAAACAGGGAACACAGAAAAGAGACAGATTAAGGCTGGATGCTGGTGGCTAATGACTGTTCTTACTTCTGGCTACTCAGAAGGCCAACAACTGAGGACTATAGTTCTAAGCTAGACCTGGCAGAAAAGTCTGTGAGACTCTTATTTCTAATTAACCAGCAAATTAACTAATGGAGGTATGGTTCAAATGCTAGAGTACTAGTCTTGGGCATAAAAGCTAAGCAAGAACATGTCCTGAGTTGAAGCACTAGTACCTGCACATGCACAAACACACACAAGAAGAAAAAGATACAGTTCAACTGGTAGAATCTCTGGAGGTAGAAGGAGGCAGGGCATGGGTAATGAGAGAGCTTGGTTGTAGACATGGCAGCACCACTCTTAGGAGAGAATGTCGGTAAGTGGATGGGTTTGGATAGCTAGAAATGGTGTGAGCTGCTGTTGGAAAGCTTGATTTCCTCTGGAGAAAAAGAGACTTTATTCTGGAATCTGTAGGTTTGAAAGTATGGAAAAAGTTAGTCACATCCTATATTAAGTAGGAGAATGAGCCAGGCAGGGAACAGACACCAATATGCAGAAAGAAGTCCCAGGGGAAACCACTAAGAAGATCCAGACAAGCAGCCTGTTCTACTCAGTGCTGCTTCATTCATGTTTTGTACAGGCCAGCAGAGGTGGACAGATGAGTAGGTGAGAGAGTTAGTTGGGGAGAGTGGTGAGCTGGTAGATCTTGGCATGAAAGCTGAATATTAAAGACAGTAAAGGCAGAGATGGATGAATAGATAGACCGACCAACCTAAGGAATGAAGAGTAGAAGTACTGGGGTCCTAGAGCAGCTGAGCTGGGACAAGATGGTAGAGAAGGTTGGAGGTCATAATTTTGGAGGAGTGGTACTATACAGAGCGTGGCCATAACCATGCAGAGGAGAGGAGAGGAGAGGAGAGGGGCTGAGACCAATGAGTTAGAGCTGCTGAAGTCACCTGGGCTAAGGTAGTGACAGAACTTGAGATAGTGAGGATGCATTTGCTTTGGCAGTGATATTTTCAGTGTGCAGAGTGTTTGGGAATGTTGGACACAGAAGACACCGCCTCCTGATCCCTCAAGAGACCTGTTGAGTTGGGAGCACTTCTGTTGGGTACTTTTTCTCCAAACCTGAGGGATAAATGGCTACCTTTGTGTCTAGCCTTCTATTTCCTCAGTTGCCTGAGCTCAGGCTCACAGACAGGCACAGGTTAAAGCAGCCTTACATCCAAAGAGCCTTTTGGACCACTTGTCCTCAGAAGAGAAGAATTATATTCTCCATGCTGTGATATGTATTTGATACTATGTACGTTTTGTGCAAGATGGCATACATCTGGAGGAGATACTATCAGGTGTGTGTGTGTGTGTGGTGTGTGTGTGTGTGTGTGTGTGTGTGTGTGTGTGTGTGTGTGTGTTGGAAGAGCCTGTAGTTCAGAAGGAGTCAGGCTGTTCCAGTGGCAATCTGCCTAGAGGGACCCTGGATGGCCATTGCAGCACGTGGGGTAGCCTGCCTGGGTGAGTTTCTAGTCCCTTGTGACTCAGTTGCCATGTCCATGATTCCCACCCTCCATTTGCCTGCTTCCCCTCCATTTGTCTTCCCTAGCCCCCTCCGCCCCTCCCCAGAAGGTGACATGTGTGAGCGTGGGCTCTACCACCATCCGGGTAAGTTGGGTCCCGCCCCCGGCAGCCAGCCGCAACGGCGTTATCACCCAGTACTCCGTGGCCTATGAGGCAGTGGACGGCGAGGACCGCGGGCGGCATGTGGTGGATGGCATCAGCCGCGAGCATTCCAGCTGGGACCTGGTGGGCCTGGAGAAGTGGACGGAGTACCGGGTGTGGGTACGCGCACACACAGATGTGGGCCCTGGCCCTGAGAGCAGCCCAGTGCTGGTGCGCACCGATGAAGACGGTAGGCAGCCTTGGCACAAGCGGGGGGTGGAAGGGGAGGCACACTGCCTAGGAACTAGACATCCAGGACCTTTCCTCCACCAGCCCAGGCTTTAAGTCCAGTTCTGACCTAATGGTCCAAATTGGGGAGCTATAGCTAAGGCAGCCTGGGCCCAAGTTCCATTTTTCGAATAGTCTTTGAAGCAGCTAAAGCCTTAAATGACTAGAATAGGCTGGGCACAGGTGGCTGATGCCTATAAGCCTAGCTACTCAGGTAGCTGAGATCTGAGGATCTCAGTTTCAAGCTGGCCCAGTCGGGAGAGTCCAAGAGACTTACATCTAACCATCAGAAAAACAGAAGTAGAGCTGTGGCTCAAAGTGGTAGAGTACTAGCCTTGAGCAAAAGAAGCCCAGGAACAGTGCCTAGGCCCTGAGTTCAAGCCCTATGACTGACAAAAAAAAAAAAAAAAAGGCAGGAAAAGCAGCCCTCCATAAGATTTGGGAGATTAAGATTGGGAAGAGAAGTGCAAAAGACTAATAAATAGAGTCAATAGGACTACAACTTGGATGGATATTGACAAGGTATGGGTACCCATGAAAAGTTGTATTGACTTTGGTTGGTTGAAGGCTTAGTACTTCATCTATTCCCCATGTCTGCCCTTCTACCAGGGTGGTGGAAGGAGGTGGTCCTGCCAGAGGGACCTCTTCCCCATGACAGGCAGAGGGTTCATCACTAGAACAGCCAGCCCATGGAAACTACATTAGGGCTTTTCCTAGGAGTATAGGATGTGGAGGCACTGGAGTTCGCTGTGCCCACCTGAGCCAGGGTCAATACCACCAAGCCTGACTTCCTTCTCTACTTGACTCTCAGTGCCCAGTGGGCCACCGCGGAAGGTGGAGGTAGAGCCGCTAAACTCCACTGCTGTGCATGTCTCCTGGAAGCTACCTGTTCCCAGTAAGCAACATGGCCAGATCCGTGGCTACCAGGTCACCTATGTACGACTAGAGAATGGCGAGCCCCGAGGCCCTCCTGTCATCCAGGACGTCATGTTGGCTGAGGCTCAGGTGCGCCATTGCATGGTGGTGGTTGGAATGGTGAAAAAAGACCATTGTGCATTGTTTCCTGCCCTTGGGGGCTACAACTGACATGTATGGTCATTACCCTAGAGGTGGCTTGCTGTGTCCAGGGGTGGGTAGCATGGAGATGAGGAAACAATGAGATGAGATGAGGTTCCAGAGATACTTTTCTTGGAGCTGTCCAGCCTGGGCCAGCTCAGGCCCTGCCAGTCCTAGCCTGGTGGGTATCTCTGACTTAGCTACCAGTATTCACACTGAGGAGATGTCAGACATCCCCCCTCTTCCTCTCACCCCCCAGGTCCCCACTATACACTGCCAGGTCTGGCTTTATGGTTTGTAGGAAGCACATTTGCGGCAGTGGTTGGTCTGGGTCTTTGAACTGTGCTTTCTTCCCAGGCAGTGCTGTGCTAAGCATTCCCTCTTGGCCACTGCCTAAGTCAGACAAGGACTTGTGGCTCTTTCCCCACCCTCTGGCTGAAGGCCAGTGGCCATGGCAAAGCTCCAGGAGGAGGGCCCAGTCCCTGATGTTTATCTCAAGTGCTGTCAGCCAACTGGAGGAGCCAACTTCCCATGAGATCCCTGGGGTATTCTGAGGCCTGGTGTACTATTCATATGAGAACATAGACCACTGAGAGGTCATGCAAGTAACCAGAATAACCCAGCATGTGGGTGGCAGAACTTGGATAGGAGGCCAAGTCTCTGGACCCATGAAAAATGGCTGCACTTTCACTTGAGAGCCCTCTCAAAATAATCTACTCAAGCATGAAAACACCTCACTTCATGCTCTCAAGATTTACCCATCTAGAATCAGGGCCTGGGGGTCCTTGGGCTAGCACTGAGCCAGCCAGTCCCAGTGGGAGGATGCTAGATTTCCTTCCTATCTAGCTTCTCACCTCTCCCTGGGAGCCAGGAGTATAAACATAAATTCCATGTTATATTGGCTGTGCTGAGGGGTAGGCTTAGTCACATAGACAGGAACTTTGTGCCTCTGGCTGCAGAAGCTAACATTCCTGCCTTCTAAAGCAAAATTTCTTTCTGCCCAGAGGGTGCCCTCTTCCTCATGAGCCTGCCCTGGGTTGAAGGACCAAGGGTGGCAGTAGAGGGCATGCTTATCTATCTGCCTGCATTCCTGGAACAGGTTGAAGGTTCCTCATAAAGCCTCAGTGGCCACACCTACCTAGAACATCCTAAGAATGTCTTCCTCCAGCCCCTCCCATTCTAGGGGACCAGAGCCACAATTGTGGCCACTGAGCTTCCAGCAAAACCACTTTGAGTCTTCCCTTCTGATCCCAAGCATTTTGAAAAGGTAGCTAGGGCAGAGGATCAGGGACGCTACCCTCTTTGCCTTATGTCCTTAAGGGGAAGTATACCTGAACCCAGGCTCCAGGTAGGCCACTGAAAACAGAACACCTGCCCTTGTGGACCCTTGGCAAAGCATCCTGTGCTTTGAGCAGGAGGAAACCAGATAGAATCCAGACTCCAGCCTGACTACTTCACTTCCCTCCCAAGAGCACCACAACCTGTCTTTCTCCACTTACCATATCATCTGCTACACCAGGGCCCTCATCAGTTCAGTAAGAACCACATAGCATGTGCTCCCCACACCTAGACCTCCCTACAACTAGACCTGTCTCCTTTTCAGCCTGGTTGTGAGGCTCATGGTTCCATCTCCTTTTGTCCTTTACACTCAGTCTGCCTTTTTCTTCCCCACTGCTCTGGTTTTATCTAGTTCAACATATTCTCACTCTTCTCTCTCCTTTCCTTCCCTTAACACTCCTCCAACCCCTTCCTTGTCCCTCCCTATTACTCCTTGTTTATTCATTTTGTTCTTTTTTCCTTCTCTCTTGCTCTGCATCTGATGCAGGAGAGATACTATGTGATAACTCCATGCCTATACCTGGCTTGGACAGTCCATAATTCCCCTAAAGCAAGAAAAACTAACCAGCTGGGCCTAGCTTCATCCTGTAAAGTGACAACAGCTGTTAGAGACTTGTCTAGCATCTTTCCCTATTCTGTTCCAAAGACTGACAAGAGTAGCCGGGCGCTGGTGGCTCACGCCTGTAATCCTAGCTACTCAGGAGGCTGAGATCTGAGGATCGAGGTTCAAAGCCAGCCCGGGCAGGAGAGACCGTGAGACTCCTATCTCCAATAAACCACCAGAAAAACCAGAAGTGGCGCTGTAGCTCAAGTGGTAGAGCGCTCGCCTTGAGCTGAAGAGCTGAGGGACAGCGCCCAAGCCCAGAGTTCAAGCCCCACGACCGACCAAAAAAAAAAAAAAAAAGACTGACAAGAGTTTGCCAGACAAAGGGAACTTGAGCCACCCTGGCAGAGAGGCCAGACCAGCACTTTGAGAATGGTCAGGACTCTTAAAGCACTTTTATCCTAGACAATGTCATGGGTTATGTTTCTGTGCTTTACTTTACCATGCCTCAGGTTGGAGACCTCAGTCCCATTACCTACCCAACTTGTACACCTATGCACACTAGTGGCCTAAAGAGTTTCCTACTCTCAGCTATGAAACTGGCGTGTCTAATTTAATTCTCAGACACCCACAGGAGGAAACCAGGGACATTCCTTAGGCCTAGGGGTCCTTCTTCTTCTTCTTTTTTTTTTTTTTTGGTTGGTATTGAGGGCTGAACTCTGTTCCTGGGCGCTGTCCCTCAGCTCCTCAGCTCAAGGCTAGTGTCCTACCACTTGAACCACAACACCACTTCCAGCTTTTCTCTGCTTATGTGATGCTGAGGAAATTGAACATAGGGCCTCATACATGCAAGGCAATCACTCTGCCACTGAGCCAACTTCCCAGACCCTGTCTTTTTGTGTATGTGTGCTGGCACTGGGGCTTAAACTCAGACTGGGTGCTGTTCCTTAGCTTTTTTGCTCAAGGCTGGCATTCTTAACACTAGAGCTACAGCTCTACTTCTGGATTTTTAGTGGATAATTGGCAATAAGTGTTGCATGAACTTTCCTGCCCTGGCTGGTTTAAACCATAATCCTCAGATCTCAGCCTCCTGAATAGCTAGGATTACAAACATGAGTCACTAGCATACAGCTTTTTGTGAGTAGATGGATACACTGAATAATCATACTAAGGCAAGGATAGGACTACTGACCCAGGTGAACAGAGTATATGAATGCCCCTCATGTGTTACCTTCCCAACTCTGAGCTTCCACTCCACATCTAGTATCTTCTCTCTCAAACCACCTCCACCTAGAATTCTCTATCCCTTGGTTTCAATCTGCCCTCTCCCTTCAGACAGGCTTCCTTCCAGGTCTCCCTTCCTTGGCCCTGGAATACACAGCTTTTACTGAGTGATGCTGGAACTCAAATTTTTGAATGGCAAAGTGATGCTGGGCTATTACCGCTGTGGGCATTGTAGAGGCCCAAGTCTTCCATCAGCCAGGTTTCCTCCAGGTCCCCTGGACCAGGTCCCCTCCAGCACCTTTCACCATCCTGTCTCCCTTTCTTTCCCTCTCTCGCGGTCAGTGGCAGCCAGAGGAGTCCGAGGACTATGTAAGTAACAGGTGTGCAATCACCGGCAAGACTGGGTCAGGCTGGGCTCATGGGACACTCCCCCTCTCCCAGCCTGTGCTGCCAAGATCCACAGGGCACCAGCCACATCCAGAGAAAATTGGCATTTAGACACAAGCACCAGGCTGAGCAATGATTGGCGTTTCCTCTAATCCTTACTTCTTGCCTGTTGAGCAGCAATTGAGGCCAGTGTTCATGATCGACCAGGACCTGGCCCCTGCTTCGTTCAGACTGGGATGGAGTTCAATCCAATCCTGATCATTAGACCTTATTGATCCTTAGAGTGAAAAATTAACCTGCTCAAGGCCCAGGCTGGGAGAACATCTAGGGAGCCAGGACCCAAAACTGGTACTGCTAAAGCCCCAGCCCTGAGAGACCCTCCAGCTAGGACAGGATGGAGCTTCCACCTGAGGCTCAGAGCTGGAGGGATGCCAGGGTTGGTGGTGGCAGCCCTGATCCCACTGCACGGTGGTCCCCTCCCTTCTTCCTACTCTTCTCTCTGTATGGCGTGGCTTGATCTCCTGTGGTGTTTTCCGCATGTCTAGAAACTGTGCCTTTGCTGGAGATTGGTGTGGGGGATCCACCAAGCAAAGGAATGCCCTGGGTAATTTCTCAGGCATCAGTGGGAATAGGTATGGGGAGCTTCCTTGGTCTCCTCATATATTCCCTGGTTTCAGGAGGTTTTTGCAGGGCATAGATATTACAGAGGCACTAACCTCAGTGGGCGTTACCCTACCCTGTAGTATGAAGCCTTATTTTTCCCTTGTGTGTGTTTGCTTTAGTGTCTATAAATAGTCCTATATCTGCTAATGTAGGAGGAGCTAAGGTCTCAGTGTTTGCGTGCCAATAGGCATGCAAGGTATCCAGTGCGTGTGAGGCTCAGTTTCCTCTGTGTGTGTATGTGGAAGGGCCTTATGAAGTGCCATTCATAGCACAATGGGGTGAAGGAAACAGTGTGGCCCTTTGTTTTTATCTGAAAGGAGAATGAGCTGTTTGCCGTGGGCATAGGGCTCCTGCAATGAGCAGGCTCCTCCCAGCCCATATCCCACCTGGCTGTCGCAACAGAGTCAGGCATTGTATAACCCATTTTCTAAAACCCCTTTCCCTATGAGCCTGGGGGCAGGGGACTATGGTGGCTGACAGTTTGGCTTCTTCCTGCACACAGTGAGAGGGACTGCTTCTCCTTCCTCCTCAGGAAACCACCATCAGTGGACTCACCCCAGAGACTACCTACTCCATTACTGTAGCTGCCTACACCACCAAGGGAGATGGTGCCCGAAGCAAGCCCAAGATTGTTACAACAACAGGGGCAGGTAAGTGTAGGGTGGGGTCAGGGACAGAACCAAGGGTTGGCAATGGGGAGGGCAGTGCCAGAGCCCAGTGCGTGGTTATTTAGTCCCAGGGCGGCCCACCATGATGGTCAGCACTACAGCCATGAACACCGCGCTGCTTCAGTGGCACCCACCCAAGGAGCTGCCTGGTGAACTGCTAGGCTACCGGCTGCAGTACCGCCGGGCTGATGAGGCACAGCCCACCATCATAGATTTTGGCAAGGATGACCAGCACTTTACAGTCACTGGACTGCACAAAGGGGCCACCTACATCTTCTGGCTTGCTGCCAAGAACCGAGCTGGCCCAGGTGAGGAGTATGAAAAAGAGATCATGACCCCTGAGGATGCACCCAGTGGATTCCCCCAAAACCTACGAGTGACAGGACTCACCACATCTACTACGGAACTGGCCTGGGACCCACCAGTGCTGGCAGAAAGGAACGGGCGCATCACCAACTACACTGTGGTATACCGTGACATCAACAGCCAACAGGAGCTGCAGAATATCACCACTGATACTCGTCTTACACTCGCGGGTCTCAAGCCGGATACCACTTACGACATCAAAGTCCGCGCACGTACCAACAAAGGCTCTGGCCCACTCAGCCCCAGCATCCAGTCCCGGACCATGCCTGTGGAGCAAGGTGTGTGCTGGCAATCATGGCACTGCCTGCCCAAGTGTGGCTGCGCCTGGGGACCTCTGCTCTCCTTGACTCACTGACCTCTGGCAACTATGATCCACCAGCCTCTGCTGTGTGACCTTTCAATCTTTCATGACCATTACCACTAACCTCTAGCAAACAGGCACCGTGTTTTGGGGTATGGCCCCAACCTCTGCTGTCCTTGACCTACTGATTTCTACTGTGTGACCTTCCAATCTCATAACCTTGACCTTGACCTTCTGATTTCTAACTGCACCACTGCACACACTCTGGTGTACAACCCACTGACCTCTGGTGTGTGGCACTAACCTTGATACTGTGACCTATACACCTCTAGTAAACATACACTGATATGTGGACACATGCTTCTCATGACCACAACCTATTGACCTTTGGCCCCTGTGACATGATGTCTGTAAGCTCAAAATCAAGCATTTGCCCACCCTCTTCTAGAGTTTCTGATGATAGGTGCTGTGGCAGCTGCTGCCCTATTTGGTGCTCACTGTGGAAGAGCTTAGTCTGGGAGTGGGCTGGAGTTGAAGCTGGCTAGGAGTAGGAGTACAGCCATTCCTAACCCCCTGGCCCCTCCTTGCCCTGACCAGTATCATCCTGTGGCCCAGTTAGCCAGCCAAAGCTAACTCCTTCCTTATCCTCTACAGTGTTTGCCAAGAACTTTCGTGTGGAAGCTGCGATGAAGACATCTGTGCTGCTCAGCTGGGAGGTCCCTGACTCCTACAAGTCTCCTGTACCCTTCAAGGTAGGTGATGGACACAGCCAGCCCAGCCAGCATACACACAGACTTAGTGTATGCTGTCATTCCAGTCCTAACCCACATATCACGTGTCAGTAAACTGTGTCCTGGTTGCACAGGCACAGTGCCCTGCTGGCACATAGTGGGAATCCTCATCCAAAGGCACTGCCATGGCTCTGTTCCCCCTGCAGATTCTGTACAACGGTCAGAGTGTTGAGGTGGATGGACACTCGATGAGGAAATTGATTGCAGACCTGCAGCCCAATACAGAGTATTCCTTTGTGTTGATGAACCGTGGCAGCAGCGCAGGGGGACTGCAACACCTCGTGTCCATCCGTACAGCCCCTGACCTCCTGCCACACAAACCACTGCCTGCCTCTGCCTATATAGAAGATGGTCGCTTTGCTCTCTCCATGCCCCAAGTTCAGGACCCATCGCTGGTCAGGTGTGCATATGAAGGTTGGGGGCCAGCCGATGGGACACGGTTGCAGGCTACTAGAGGTGACAACCCTAATTGCTGTTCTGTCTGTCCAGGTGGTTCTACATCGTGGTGGTGCCCATTGATCGTGTGGGTGGGAACATGCTCACCCCAAGATGGAACACACCTGAGGAACTGGAGCTAGATGAGGTACCTGGAGGCAGGGGAGCAGCACAGATGGCTCCAATTGTAGTTAGCAGTGGTCACCTTTCCTTGAGGGTTATGCCAGTAGGTTAAAGTCATTATCCTGGCTTCTCTGGCTTGGAGTCCACCCCTTCCTGGAGAGGGACACTCTGATGGGACTCTCTGGAAGTGTTGAGAAGTGTTTAGCGAGAATCTCCTGGGATGGGAAAATGGCTCCACAGTTCTAGAGGCCCATGGGAGAGGCCTGTGGATGTCAAGGCCATAGAGGGTCTGGAGTGAGCCATAAGCCTGAGTTCTCTTGAATACATGAAGTCCTCTATCTTTTCCTGACAGCCTGAATGGAAACTGTCTAGTTGAGATGAGATTATATAAGGCCATGACATTATATAAGGCCTTTTCTCATGGCCTGGTGGTTGGACTCATGTTACACTACCTGTATTATCCTATAAAGGCTGTGGGCAGAACAGGCTTGAGTTCCTTACAGAAATTGAGCCTCACACGTGGTAGAGTGCTGGTCTTGAGCAAAAGACGCTTAGGCACTGTGCCCAGGCCCTGAGTTCAAGCCCCAGGACTAGCCAAAAAAAAAAAAGAAAGAAAAGAAATTGAGCCTTAGGCTTAGAAGCTGATGTGCCAGGCCGCAGCTTCAAGGCCCTCTGTGACTTTGCTCTGGCAGCTTCTAGAGGCCATTGAACAAGGTGGAGAGGGACATCGGCGGAGGCGACAAACAGAGCGGCTGAAGCCATATGTGGCAGCTCAGGTGGATGTGCTCCCTGAGACCTTCACCCTGGGAGACAAGAAGAACTACCAGGGCTTCTACAACCGGCCGCTGTCTCCAGACCTGAGTTACCAGTGCTTTGTTCTTGCCTCCCTAAAGGAACCTGTGGACCAGGTCTGCCTGAGCCAGCTTGACTCTCAGTATCCTGACACCCTAGATCTAATCCAAGACTAGGCCAGTCTTACTTACTGAGAAGCTCCCCATCCCTAGGTCTATATTAGCCCTGAGACATTTAAATCCCTAGCCTAGAGCAGCCCTTAAGATCTGTATTAGGTGGGCTGGGAAGGTGGCCTGCATGCATGCATGAGGCCTTGGGTTCAATTTCTCAGCACCACATAAGCAGGAAAAAAAAGCCGGAAGTGGCGCTGTGGCTCAAGTGGTAGAGCACTAGCCATGAGGTGAAGAGCTGAGGGACAGTGCCCAGGCCCAGAGTTCAGGCCCACTGACCCAAAAAAAAAAAAAAAAAAAAAAAAAGATCTGTATTAGGTATCCCAAGACATTTGACCAAGGCCCCGAAAGCCAGATATAATTTGTCTCTAGACACCCAGTCCTGATCATCAGATCAGGTCTGGGCCAGCCTAAGTCCCAATCCCAGAGCCCCTCTCTAGGCTTGATGGGCAGAAGTTGGAGGGCTCATTAAACTTACGGCCTTTGCTATTCCTCCTCTGGACCACAGAAACGCTATGCCTCCAGCCCCTACTCGGATGAGATCGTGGTCCAGGTGACACCAGCCCAGCAGCAGGAGGAGCCTGAGATGCTGTGGGTGACGGGCCCTGTCCTGGCAGTCATCCTCATCATTCTCATTGTCATTGCCATCCTCTTGTTTAAAAGGTAAATGCTATGCTCAGGGTTTTGGGGGACAGCACCTGCCCCTGGCCTCTCAGGCCCTCTCTAATATGGTACATATGAAGCGAATGTTTTCATTCTAATGTGGGTCCCTGGCCCCTGGGCACAGTGGGAAGCCAGAATGGGCAGAAGCAGTATTTGTATGTGTCAGCCTGGATAGGAAGAGGGCCAGGGCTTTCCATGAACATTGTCTCTGTTTCTATGAATATGAGTGTATGTGTGTTTCCATTTTAGTTTCCAGATGCCACTGGCTGCTGGTTTCTAGCTTTAAACATGATTCCTCGGTGGTTCTCCAGCTTCCTCTCCTACATGGTCCTGGAGAAATCCACACTAATATTCAGTTAGCAGACATTTACTGAAAGCCTATTGTACCCAACGCATTCCCAGCTGTCACACCTCTGTGTCTTTAACAGTTGGTCTTCTTTTGAGTAGTCACAGCACCTGACCCTGAGGTCTCCCTTTCCTGTCAGCTCTCCTGCTGGCCTTCAAGGTGTTTCCAGAGATTTAACTTTATAACCCTTGATTTGAAACAGGCTGGTGGCTTCCAATCCCTTTAGTCTGGAAGTTGAATGCCTGGCTAACCTTGTCTCTGACAACATCCTTAATATGGTCACAGTGAATGGTTCCCAGACCTATGGAGGCTGGACCCTCCTCTGCTTTGCAGCTCTCTTCTATACTGCCTGGCAGTTATCTCCATATCCTTTGTAACTCACTTGTAGCCTCTGGTGTCCAGGAGGCTTTCTTTGGTCCCCAGCCCCTCCCAGACACAGCCCGTATCTCCTATAGAATGCCCCATTAGACAGGAGCTGTGGCTGAGCGTGGTGAGCCTCCTGTCCCCGAACACAGAGCACATAAGCATGCCCAGAGGGAGGGTATCTGTCCCATGCATGTGTCCTGGTCTATGTGTCAGATGTATCTCCTTAGGAGTGCCATTCTCCTGTGCCCCATTGTCCCCCTGACCTTGCCTGGGCCCTGTGCTTCTTCCTGACAAGT
The DNA here is from genome assembly GCF_024711535.1 of Dipodomys merriami. Lineage (NCBI taxonomy): Eukaryota > Metazoa > Chordata > Mammalia > Rodentia > Heteromyidae > Dipodomys > Dipodomys merriami. The sequence continues at coordinate 1,944,516 of NW_027202505.1, read as the reverse complement.
TCTTGCCATCCCAGGGTGGTTAGACTTGTGGGTAGTACTGAGTAGTACTGAGTAGCCTTCTCACCCTCACCTGGATCCTGGTGTCTGTGCAGGGGTGAACCCTTCTCCCTGCGTCATGTGGGTGCCTTATGAGGGTCCCGCATTGTCTCCATCATGTGAGAGTTGAGTGTTTGGCAGAAACAATGACCATTCCTTTCTTCTGTCCTTGCCTGTCTTTCGGGACCTAGTAAACAAGAAAGGTAGGAGTTATTCCTTCTCTCTTCACACATATTTCTTTCTTCTTATTCCTGTGCATATGGGCCAGCAGGGAGGGATGGTGCTTTGACCAGAAACCTCTTGCCTACTGGCTTTCAGCAGCAAGTGGTGTCTGGTCAGCACAGCTGGCTTCCTGGTTTGGGATGAGTCCACACTGGCATGAGGGGCAGGTTTTGTCGCTCTTTTGCCTATTCAACTGCATTTCCTCCATAGAGGAGGTTCCTCTGGAGCTCATGCACGATGCAGCCTTCATTGTTTCCCAAGTCTACAGACTTCTCCAGAACTCTCCTCAGGCTCCCCATTGTCTAGAAAGTTATCATGCCCCAAAAGATGATCTTGTTCCACTCTACAGAGCAGCAGGGAATAGTGTCTTTATGTATACACAAGCACACTCGTGAGTTCCTCCTTGACAATATAGTATACAACCTGAAAGTGGACTCTGGGTATTGCTCAGTAGCTGGACCCTGTAGTCTGTCTCTGACCCTGTCTTTATGGATGGGAAGGCTGAGGCCAGTGAGAGAAGACTTTGCCCAGATAAGGTGATACTTTTCTTGTCCCTCCCCTGCTGCTCTGGGAATTTACACAGATACCATGAAGGCCAGACAGCTGGGGCCCAGTTCTCTGTGGTGTTTGCATATTATATGTGTCATTGCATGTTTCTTCCTGGTGCCTTCTGCTGCCTCAGGTTTGGCAGTCTTGGGGACAGCAGCCACTGCCCAGCAGTGACCTGCTCTCTGTCCAAAGGAACCACCAGCCTGTGTGTCCCTTTCTTGCTGCTTGCCCTTCCGTATACTCCACACTCCTGCTGTCTACCACACTCCTGTGTTCTTTCATGTTGAAGCTGCTCTGCCCCTGGCTCCTCTGTGCTCAGAGACCCCAGGATGGGGTGGGGTCATAGGGCACATGGGGCTGCTCTGAGCTTGAACTTCGGGTTCTCATCAACCTCCCGCTCCGCTGCATCTTTAGGAAAAGGACTCACTCCCCATCATCAAAGGATGAGCAGTCCATTGGACTGAAAGACTCCCTGCTGGCCCACTCTTCTGACCCAGTGGAGATGCGGAGGCTCAACTACCAGACCCCAGGTAGGGTGGCTCTTGCGGCTTGTTTGCCCCACTGCTCAGACCACACGGACCTGCAGACTGTGTCACAGGTCCCTGGACTCTCCACTAAAGGACTTTGGGTTCATGCCCCATTTCTTGCAGCCCTTCTTCCTTTTCGTCCTTTTCTTTGGACTAGTATGACTGAGTAGCCCCATATCCAACAAATGGATGGAACCTGGGAACCTCTCAAGGGCCACAGAGCTTCTTATTAGCCCCTGTGCATCTCCAGAGACTCTGGATATAAGATACAAGGAGCCCACCAGAGCCCATATTCCTGCCATGTGGTGGCCAGTCTGTGTACCCATGTTCTGCCCCTCCATGCAAAAGAGGGCCATGTTAGCAGTAAGACATCCACACTTGACCCTTACTGGAAGCTGGCTCAAGGTTTATCATGCAAGGACAGGGACCCAAGCTCAAGGTTTAGTACCTGTCCTTCCTCCTCAGCCCCATTCATGTCTTGTCTAGCGATTTCTTCTCTACAGTCTAGTGAACAGCTAAAAGCTCACCTCCCAGAAAGAGACCCCCATTCAGGGTTTGGAGGCTTTCTTGGCTCCTGGAACCTCTATTTGCATTTTGACACTAACAGAGGGCTACATTACCTTAATGATAATCTCAGAGCTCTGTGGCAGAAGTAACTCTCGTGTTCATCCTCATCCTTGTATTTAACCTGCAGTGGGTTCTTGTTGAATGCTTGTGAAATGAACACACAGCAGTGGAACAAATGAATGAACTAATGAGCACACACAGAAGGCTTGTATTTGTATGAGCTAGTTATTACTGCATATCAAATTATCTCACACTTAGTGGCTTAAAACAACAATTATGTATTCTCTTTTACAGTTCCTATGAGTCAGAAATCACACAGGGCACAGTAGGAGCAATGTCTCTATTCCCAAATGTCTGGGCCCTCAGCTGGAAGACTTCAAGGCTAGGAGATAGAACCATTTAAAGTAGAGACTGGCACACTATGGCTAATGCCAAATACGTTCCCACTATGTTTCAGAAATAAGGTTTTGCTCACTTATTACTGAGGATACTACACTATGAAGGATGGAAGAGATAGCTGATGACTGCAAAATCTTATTTGCTTTTTGGCCTTCCATAGGAAAAGTTTGCCAACCTATAGATGGTAAAAACTGGTTCATTTAGGCAACCTTTAGTTGATGAGCAGTTACATTGTTAGAGCCAGGTGCCAGTGGTTCACGCCTGTAATCCTAGCTACTCAGGAGGCTGAGATCGAGGATCACGGTTCAAAGCCAGCCAGGGCAGGAACACCGATGAGACTTTTTTTTTTTTAATCATATTCTCATGGGGGCTGGGAAGGTGGCTCAGTGGTAGAGTGCTTACCTCGCATGCATGAGGCCCTGGGTTCGATCCTCAGCACCACATTTAACAGAAAAAGCTGGAAGTGGTGCTGTGACTCAAGTGGTAAAGTGCTAGCCTTGAGCTGAAGAGCTGACACCTCCCAGGTCCACAGTTCAAGATCCACTACCAACAAAAAAAAAAGTCTCACAGACTTTCCTGTCCAGGCTGGCTTTGAACCGCAATCCTCAGATCTCAGCCTCCTGAGTAGCTAAGATTACAGGTGTGAGCCACCAGCTCCTGGCCTCCGTGAGACTCTTATTTCCAATTAACCACTAGAAAACCAGAAGTGGCTCTGTGGCTCAAGTGGTAGAGTGCTAGCCTTGAGCTAACAAGCTGAGGGGCCGCGCCCAGGCCCAGAGTTCAAGCACACAACTGACAAAAAAAAAAAAAAAAAATCTAAAGGAGATGCATTCTCTCAAGGCCAGAGCAAGAAGGAAGCCCAGGGAGGAAGGTGGTGTGCAGTGTTAATGAAGGGCTGGGAAGGTGGCTCAGTGGTAGAGCACTTGCCTTGCATGCATGAGGCCCTGGGTTCTATTCCTCAACACCACATAAGCAGGGGAAAAAAAGCCGGAAGTGGCGCTGTGGCTCAAGTGGTAGAGCGCTAGCCTTGAGCTGAAGAGCTGAGGGACAGTGCCCAGGCCCAGAGTTCAGGCCCCACGACTGAACCCAAAAACAAACAAACAAAAAAATGAAGGATGGATTAAGACCTGTAAGGCAGACATTGATACAGGGCAAACAGGTGTCTGTGAAGCTAGAGCTGGGAAGAGCTATACAAGGGATTGGGGACCAAGTGACCTAGAGTAGAGAAGAACCAGTGTCTCTGGCTCGTGAGAACTTGCAGGGGATGGGGAAATGTGCAGGCATTGGGTAAGTACTTAGAAAGAGATGAGAGAGGGTTAGGGAATGAAAAAAAAATTATCGGGGTTGGGAAGTTGGCTCAGTGGTAGAGCGCTTGCCTTGCATGCATGAGGTCCTGGGTTCAATTCCTCAATACCACATAAGCAGAAAAAGCCAGAAGTGGTACTGTGGCTCAAGAAGTAGAGCTCTAACCTTGAGCTGAAGAGCTGAGGGACAGCACCCAGAGTTCAGGCCCCACAACTGACAAAAAAAAAAAAGAAAGAAAGGAAAAAAAGATTTCTCTTAATTTTATTTATTTATTTATTTATTTATTTATTTTGGTCATGGGGTTTGAACTCTGGAGTCTGGGTGCTGTCCCTCAGCTCTTCAGCTCAAGGCTAGCGCTCTACCATTTGAGACACTGCTGTTTATGTGGTACTGAGGAGTTGAACTCAGGGCTTCATGAATGCGAGTCAAGAACTCTACCACTAAGCCACATTCCCAGCCCTTCCCTAATTTTCAATATGAAAGTCATCTAAAAATATCCAAGGCCAAATTTTGATAGCTCCAGAAGGAACAAGAGCTTATTTTGGACTTCACATTTGGTCATACAAAGAGCCCCAAGAGGCCACCCAGGTCTGTGTTTGGGAGCACTCACTCTGGAGGTGGGAAATCAGTCTGCTGCTGGGTAACAAGGAGACCTGTGGTGGGTCAGTTCCTCATCCCTCACTGCCCCATCCTCCTCCCAGACCCCCAGGCCCTCCACTGCCTGATCTCATATCCAAGTGACCAAAAAAGGCAACCCAACTCTCTTCTCTACCCCTATTGTTTTTCTGGTTTGTTTTCTCTACAGGTTCCAGTGCCCCCAGTTGCCCGAATATCTCAAGTTAGTTTTCAAAGTTCCCATGTTTGGGGAAACTTTGGCTTCCATGTCTTTTTCTACTCCTCTCATCCCATTTCCCTTCTGCTTCTCACTTCCTTCTTTGCTTTTCCCCACCTTCATCTCTTCTTTCCTCTCTCCTGACTGTCTCCTCCTCTCTTTACTCCTCTCTTCTGCCTACTTTTCCTCCAATCTCTTTTCTTTCCCACTGGCCCTATCTGTCTCTTTGCCTCCTTGCCTCTGCCACCTCTAGTCTCAGTCTGACACTTGTCTGCCTCCTGTCTTCTTGGCTGTCTTTCTCCAGTCTTCCTCTTCATTTGCTTCTCTCTCTGTGTATCTCTGAGTCACACTGTCATTGTCTCTATACTTAGTGGCCATTTCATCAACATAATCAGTGCCTGGGAAGGCAATATCACCAAGTCTCCCCTGGTAACTGATGCCAGTGAGGGGCAGGAAGGCCATCTCTGGGCAGATGTGGTGGAAATCCAGCTTCCATCCTTTCAGCTGTGATGACCTGGGCTTCCAGCCCCAGCCTGGGAGGGAAGAAGCTTCTTAATCCTCTTGAGCAGACCTGCCAGGCTGAACCCTGTTGCCCTCACTCAGCGGTGTGTCACCTAGACATGCTCCCATGTGCTGACAGCACACACATCTGCCACGCCCCAGCCACTATGTGTACTGCCATCCTTGTTGCTGCATGTGCTGCTGTCTCCATGCCACCCGTGCTGAGTGCTCCATGGTCACATTTGCACATACATACATTGGGGCTGTCTCAGCCATCTTGCTCAAATCTCATGCTAATTCTACTTTCCTATGCCCTACCTCCCCCAGGTATGCGTGACCACCCACCCATCCCTATCACTGACTTGGCAGACAACATTGAACGCCTGAAAGCCAATGATGGCCTCAAGTTCTCCCAGGAGTATGAGGTGAGACATCCCCAGTCCCCACTCATGATGTGATTGGCCTGGACCTAGCCAATAACCAGTTCCTGTCTTGTCCCAGATCCCAGCTAGGACTGGGGTTCTAGACTTTCTTGGTGTACAATGAGGAGGGTCAATAGCACCAAGTTTCAGCTGGGGGAACTGATGGTTCTAGGTATTGGGCCTGGCCATGGGCCTGCCTGGACCCTCTGGTAAACCGCTAAAAGGTGCTTCAGAAGGTAATTTGGTAGATGCTCAGATATGTGCCAGATGCTATTAGAGGCTAGCATAGACTATATACAACACAGATCAATAACCATAGTCAGCAGAGGTTATTTCACAACAACTAGGCACTGGGCATCTTCTCTTTCTGTCATCCCAGACTATTGAAATGGTACTGTTACTGCCCCGTTCTATAGACCAGAGGGTGGGTCTGAGGGAGGGTCAAACAACTGATAAATAATAGAGCCAGGATTCTAGCCCATGTCTGCCTAACACCCAGTGCCCTATACTTTTGTGGGCTCCATCCACTCAGTGCCTGAGGTAACGGTGTCACTGAGCCTCCTGTGGTGACCATCACCAGAAGAGCTGTCCCAGTGGTTATGGTAGAAGCCCAGCTCGCACACTGTTAGCTGCCACCCACCTGTGCCCACACGTTCACTCCAGATACCACAGCTCACTGATGAGACTTGAGACTTGCTACTCAGGCCTTGACTTCCACTTGCCAGGGCCTCAGGTTTCAGGATATGAGGGTTCCCAGCAAAATCAGCCCAGGAAGGAAAGTTCATGAGAAGTAATAAAGGTTAGACCAACTCTTCTAGGTTTTTGCTGGCCTTCTGGTCAGATGTTCACTCTTAGCAGTTTATATTCTTAGCCCTTCGAAGGGCCATGTACCAAGTAGATAGCAAAGTTGGTGAACAAGGTTTTCAAAGAGGAACTTAAACTTTGGTGGACATAGGAATGAGCATATTTGCTGCACAAACTTCTGCCGCTACTGTAGAGGCAATAGGACCTGCTTAGCTATAACCTTGCTGTAGTAATGAAGCTTATAAATTGAGCCCTGTTTTCAACTCTTTATCTGGCTAGAAGGCCTCCTTTGTCTTTTATTCTTATTCAACCTGTGGCATGTCCCATCCCTACCTTTCTGATGAGGCTCTGTCTATTGTCTAGACTCAAAGGGTTTCTGCTCACAGATTCCCCTCATTTCTCTCTGATCTAAGCTTTTCTTACAATACCTCTTCCTTAGAATACCATCTTTCTCTGACCACTTAAGGCAGCTGTGGGCTCTCCCTCAGCTAGGTTCCCATAGCTCAGTTAATGTTAGTGCTCTGAGGATATGAAAACAAATGTCTTCAGAAGCTCAGTGGGTAAACATGGGCAGACAGGTAATCAGCGTTGAATGTGTGACTGAATATCTACCCTGATATATTTAAATATATATTAAATTTTCCCAACATGCAAAGGGAAGAGGCTGAGAGCACTGAAGCAGCTTGAGTGTGGGTGTGATCATGGAGGTCTCATGGAAGCAATGGCACCATCCCATGGAAGTAACAAGGCTGGAGCCAAAATAGGAAGTGTGTGTGTTATGCAGAGAACTATGGTTATGTCCATCAATGACAACTGAACCTACCCCATGAAAATTGATGAAGAAATGCATGAGAGTGCTTCTAACAGTGCCAACTGCTAACACTTAGCTCTTACCATTTCTGTTCTTTGAGGCCATGATTAGCATTAAGGCTTTTAAGCAGAAACTTGACGTTCAGATCTGTATTTTCGAAGGATTGTCCTGGCTATAGGCCAGAGTAGATTGGAATAGGGCAAGAGAGAAGAGGCAGGGAAATGGCGATGCAAGCCTGAATTAGGTGGAATGACCAAGGGCAGTCGTGGCAGATTGAAGAGAGTTAAGGAGAGGAACACTAGATATGGTGAGCGATGGGTAGAAATACAGAGATTTTGAGGTAGACTTGCAGCTGCTGGCCTGGACTTCAGAGTAAATGGATGATTGTGCCCTCTATTGAGAAGACCTAGCAGTAGAACCAGGTTCAGAGGGGAACCTGATGAACTTGACTTTAAAATTAAATTGAGATGGTTGCCAGTGGCTCATGCCTATAATCCTAGATACGCATAAACTAGATAAACTACCCAAAAAAGCCAGAAGTGGTACTGTGGCTCGAGTGGTAGAGCACTAGCCTTGTGCGTAAGAAGCTCAGGGACAGCGCCCAAGCCCAGAGTTTAAGCCCCAGACTTGCAAAAAAAAAAGAGAGAGAGAGAGACAGAAGGTGAAAACACCTAGTGGAAATCTCTAGGAAGCTGCCAGATACTCAAATGACAGCTCTAGCAGACAGGTATAAGAATCCTGTGAAGCCAGGCACTGGTGGCTGAGACCTGTAATCCTAGCTACTTAGGAGGCTGAGATCTGAGGATCACAGTTTAAAGCCAGCCCAGGCAGGAAAGTCTGTGAGACTCTTATCTCCAATAAACCACCAGAAACTTGGAATTGGTGCTGTGGCTCAAATGGTAGAGTGCTCACCTTGAGCTGAAGAGCTGAGGGACAGTGCCCAGGCCCAGAGTTCAAGCCCCATGATCACAAAAAAAAAAAAAAAAATCCTGTGAGCAGTAAGGGTCATCTGGGAAGAGTTGTAAGTGAGAAGAAGCCTGTGTCCTACCTGCAGGAAAGGCAGGTCGGAGGAGCAGATGGAGAAGGAATAGACAAATAGTTGGAACAGAGCTGCCAAGGTGCACAGTGTCCAGAGCCTTCATCAGTTTCCAACGTGGCCCAAGTAGCTGACTCTATCTGCTTACTGCTGGTTTCATTAGCTGAGAGTACACTGCCCTTTCCCTGGCCCCACCCCATCCCATACCACTCTAATCACTTGAGGGGATTTGGTGCTTGGTTACAGGAGCTATCTGTCACATTCCAGATAGAAGACCCATCGCCTTTGGGGCTGGGGGGGGGGGGGGCTGTTCAATCTCAGCAGCACCATGGATAGAGGGTAATGTGGCCTGCAGAGGGATGATGGAGGAGCACAGCCCAAGAGGCTGGGGTCCCAGGAGGCAGTCTCTTGTCTTGTCCCTTACCCCACCTGCTTCTACTTTCCACAGTCCATTGACCCGGGACAGCAGTTCACGTGGGAGAATTCCAACCTGGAGGTGAACAAGCCCAAGAATCGTTATGCAAATGTCATTGCCTATGACCACTCTCGAGTCATCCTCACCTCCATCGATGGTGAGCCATGGACAGCACCATCTCCTACTTCCCTGTTTTCCTCCTCTTTTCTCACTGGGGTAAAAATTCATTGTAGAAGATGCTCTACTCTTGGGTGCATAAAAGCCTAGAGGATGGGCCTGGGGGCCCTAGGTTAATGCTGTCCATGTCCTTTTCCCTCTGCAGGGGTCCCCGGGAGTGACTACATCAATGCCAACTACATTGATGGCTATCGCAAGCAAAATGCCTACATTGCCACACAGGGCCCACTGCCTGAGACCATGGGTGATTTCTGGAGGATGGTGTGGGAACAACGCACAGCCACTGTTGTCATGATGACACGGCTGGAGGAGAAGTCCCGGGTGAGATTGAGGGGCCCTGCAAGGACGTGGCTGAGAAATAACTCAGTCATCAGGTGGTGTTGGACACCCTCTTCTGGTTCTGTGGACAGAAGTTCCTCAAGGAATTCCCCAAGTACTATTCTTTTCCTGGGATATTGTTATATTCCAAAAGTACTGGGGTATCCGGGGGCTTGAGGGAGGAGTGGAGATGGTGTGTTCCCCAGATGCTCTTAGGTTCCTGAGATGGTAATGTGTTTCACCAAATGCTATCACTTTCTGGAATGCTAATGTGTTCCCCAGTTGCTGGCATGTTCCTGGGGTGTTCACATGTTCCCCAGATGCTAGAGTATTCCTGAGGCATTAACACATCTCCTAAGTTAATTAGGAAGAAGAGCTGCTGTTATCTGCTTTTGCACTGCAAAGCACTGACTGGAACATAAAATTTACAGAGCTTGAAAATGGGGCATAAACGTTATGGGTAAATTTGGCAGAAAATGTGCCTGGTGTGATCTGGTCTTAAATAAATAATTTTCAATTATGGCCCCATTCCACCAGTGAGGGCAGAGTTAGTGACACAGTAATGAAGCTTGGTGAAGGCGAGAGACCGTGCATCTGAAAATTTGGGGTAGCCAGACCAGGTAGCCAGATGGGCTGAATCTTACACTCTGCTCTTGCCTGTCAGTGTTTGAGCATGCTCCATCATTGTCATGTACCCTCTGCCCCCTATTCTGTTTGTCCCTCTGCAGGTGAAGTGTGATCAGTATTGGCCAGCCCGTGGCACTGAGACCTACGGCCTCATTCAGGTGACCCTACTGGATACAGTGGAGCTGGCCACCTACACCATGCGTACCTTTGCCCTCCACAAGGTATTGATGGCCCCAAGTGCCATGAAACTTGCCTTCCACTTAAACCTTGTAAGGACAGTGGACTGGAATGGGGGTGCTGGCCTGGGAAGTGAAAGGATAGTGTGGTGTGACAGACTCTGTTATGGGAAAAATGCCACAACTCCTTCAGGGGGCCTCAGGTGACTCTGAGTCCTGAGTAGGGGGAGAAGGGTCTGGTCCCAGTGACGGGTCCATTCTGCCCTGGGTCATGGCATACCGACTCCTAGTCAGGACCTGTCTCCCAACTTTACTGTCCAGAGTGGCTCCAGTGAGAAGCGGGAGCTGCGTCAGTTCCAGTTCATGGCCTGGCCAGACCATGGGGTTCCTGAGTATCCAACTCCAATCCTGGCCTTCCTACGACGGGTCAAGGCGTTCAATCCCCTGGACGCAGGGCCCATGGTGGTGCACTGCAGGTGAGAGGCACAGTGCCGTCAAATGGGGTAGGGTGGGAGGTGGGGAGCAGTGCCCCAAGCTAAGCCCATGTCCTGCAGTGCCGGTGTGGGCCGCACAGGCTGCTTCATCGTTATTGACGCCATGCTGGAGAGGATGAAACATGAGAAGACAGTAGACATCTATGGCCATGTGACATGCATGCGATCACAGAGGAACTACATGGTGCAGACAGAAGACCAGTATGTTTTCATCCATGAGGCGTTGTTAGAGGCTGCCACGTGTGGGCACACAGAAGTGCCAGCCCGCAACCTGTATGCCCACATCCAGAAGCTAGGCCAAGTACCTCCTGGGGAGAGTGTGACTGCCATGGAACTTGAGTTCAAGGTGGGGCTTGGTGTGCCTCCTTCACCTCAGGGGCTTGGACTGGGCCAGGGGGATGGCCCCTTACAGGAGGCCAGGCCTAACCAAACCCTTCCTCTTAACAGCTGTTGGCCAGCTCCAAAGCCCACACATCTCGCTTCATTAGTGCCAATCTGCCCTGTAACAAGTTCAAGAACCGCCTGGTCAACATCATGCCTTATGAACTGACCCGGGTGTGTCTGCAGCCCATCCGTGGCGTGGAGGGTTCTGATTACATCAATGCCAGCTTCCTGGATGGCTATAGGTCAGCGCGCTTGTCCTTGCACCATGATGCCTTGGCCTGCTCCTTGCTGGTGGGATGGTAGCAGAGCAGGGCCAGCCCAAAGACCAGAGGGGCTGGCTGGGTAGAACAAACAGTGAGGACATACTGGAGGAGAGGGGCCAGGCAGTCTTGGGAGGTGGGGGCAGCAGCACCTCCAGTATATGCAGTCTTATTTTCATCCAGACAACAGAAGGCCTACATAGCTACACAAGGACCTCTGGCAGAGAGCACCGAGGACTTCTGGCGCATGCTGTGGGAGCACAATTCCACCATCATCGTCATGCTGACCAAACTTCGGGAGATGGGCAGGGTGAGCCCACCCCTCCCTCTAGTGCCCTTTCCATACCTGGGAGAACACCAGCCACCCTTGGGAAACATGCCCCTTTTACTCCTTTCTCCTTTCATACCATTATCTTAGCCTCAGACCCTCCTTTTCACCACTTCTGGAGTCTTGTCCCAGAGTCCTGAAGCCTGTCACTACCTTCACCTGTCCTCTCCACCTGATCATGGGGGCTGGGCATTCTGTTCACAGGAGAAGTGCCACCAGTACTGGCCAGCAGAGCGCTCCGCTCGCTACCAGTACTTTGTCGTTGACCCAATGGCTGAATACAACATGCCCCAGTATATCCTGCGTGAGTTCAAGGTCACAGATGCCCGGGTAAGTGTTGAGAGTATGCCTGTTGGCACAAAGGTGTGTCCATCACAGCATGTGATCATATGTGGGACAGAGGCTGACCACAGGATATCTGTCAGAATATAAGGTGGGGTACGGGTTTGAGGCTGTGGCGTATCTCCTGGATGGTCTTGTGGGTACATGTCTGTGTTACTGTACTTCTGGCCTAGAGGGGCTACAGCTGAAGGCCCTAAACCTTCACTGTTTCCTGTCCACCTCTCCCAGGATGGGCAGTCAAGGACAATCCGGCAGTTCCAGTTCACAGACTGGCCGGAGCAAGGAGTACCCAAGACGGGTGAGGGCTTCATCGACTTCATTGGGCAGGTGCACAAGACCAAGGAGCAGTTTGGGCAGGATGGGCCCATTACAGTGCACTGCAGGTGGGGCTATTCCCATGAAGGGCTAGGGGTGGAGGGTCATCCTGAAGGCCTGGCAGACCTGCTGCATGAAGCAAGCAAGCAAGCAAGCCTCCTGACCCAGCTGTTCCCTAAACAGTGCTGGTGTGGGCCGCACCGGAGTGTTCATCACTCTGAGTATTGTCCTGGAGCGTATGCGCTATGAGGGTGTGGTGGACATGTTCCAGACCGTGAAGACCCTGCGCACACAGCGTCCTGCAATGGTGCAGACAGAGGTATGCGGACCAGCAGCCCTCCTTGCAACCCTAGCTGCCTGTGCTTATAGACAGACATCTCTAGGCATATATGTTTATGTGACAGGCATTTAGCATTGCCTGTCTGTCCTACTTCAGGTGCAGTAGAGACAAGTAAGATGTATTCATTCTGTAGCTCAAGACTGAAAACTAGTGGATTGGTTTTGTAATAGGATTGGGCACAGCAGTCCTTGTGGGGTGCAGCTGAACATGGTTTATAGGTAGTTACAGGGACCTGGGAGAGAGAGGAGCAATGAGCCTTCAGATGCTCTTTCCCCCTTCTGGAGATGCTATCTGCATCCAGCAGATGCTCAGTCTCTGGCCAGCATGAGTGCCCTCAGCTTTGTGGTTAGGATATCTATTGGCACTGCCTTCATTGACCAGCCTCCCTGCCCTTGCAGGACCAGTATCAGCTGTGCTACCGCGCAGCCCTGGAGTACCTCGGCAGCTTTGACCACTATGCAACGTAACTACTGCTCCCTCTCCTCCGCCGCCCCCACTGGGGGGCTCTGGAGGGGACCCAGCTCCTCTGAGCCATACCAACATTGTCCAGCCCTCCTGCACGGATGCTGTTGCCAGTGAAGTACAGCCCACTGGGATCACTGCATCGGGAACATTGCCACACCAATCAGAGAGCCCAGACCATCTGGGCGAGTAAGTGGACTGGCAGTCAGGCTCTGTTCACCAGGCCCAAATAGAGCCCGCTTCAAGCTCTCTGTTCAGCTCCGAGTTTCTCATGCTTCTCATGGGTGGGGATGGGGGGGTGGGGCAAAGCCTCCTTTTTTATTTTTTAAGTTTGGGTAGAATAGGGAGTCTAGCCTCTTCCCTGTGTTTTCCTTTTGTAAAACCTTAATTGCAGAACGGGCCACTAGGGGTTGGAGCTCACTTTGTTTTCTTTTTGAGTTCACTTTGGATCCTTTTTTTGTATGGCTTAGTGCTGAGGGACAGAGTGTGCGTTCCTCACGTGGAGCTGGGGCCTCTAGCCTGAGCGAGACAAGGCTGTGGACTGGAGGCAGTGGGGCTGCTCTTCTAGCCTTTCAGATGAGATCTTGTTTCAGCCAAATGCAGGGAAACACAATTTTTTTTTTTAAGGTCTTTGTTTTGTTTTTCCTTTACAGCCTTTTTTTAGGCCCCACAGACAGTGGTAGGCGGGGAGGCGATAGGAAACACACATCCCCAGCCATCTATTCCAGTGTGTGTTTAACATTCACAACAGCCCACAACCACAGACATGTCTGGAGGAGCCTGGCAAGGCGTTCCTCATCACCATCATGTTTGCAAAGGTTTAAAAAAAAAATTTAAAAACGTGAAAATCAAAAGAAAAAAAATAAAAAAGAGAGTCATCCCTGGCCTCTACTTCAGATGGCCAAGAAGGCGACGACATGTACCTGGGACCCACACCGGGCCTGTAGAGCCTCACAGTCCCCTTGCATTGCATAATGGCCAGTGCAGACCATGGGGTTCCAGACGTCTGGCTATGCGAATGGCACAAGTTAGGGCATGGACCACGCCCCACACACCTCAGGGCCAAGCCAAGGCATGGCTGGCCCTTCTGGTCCAGGCCAGTGGGCCTGGAAGCACATGTCTGTCCTCAGCAGGGGCCAGATGGATTTTCTCCCTGGTTTGCAGCTGTTTTCAAAGCCCCTTAAAAAGTTACTCTTTTCCACTTCTTCAAGATGCCCTCATAAACCAATGTGGCAAGACTACTGGATTTCTGTCAATGGTACTATAATCTTATTATCTTGGCTTGCTGAGGGGCAGGGAGAGGGCCTCTTCCTCTAGGCAGGACTATCTAGATATAGGTAAGTGGGGGCGGGAAAGGGTTTATAGCTGTTTTAGCTGAGGGACAGGATGCCCAGGTCCCGAAATCTAGCTCGGCTAAGTCAAGATCAACAATCCAGGGTTGGAAATGTTGGGTGAAACATTCATTTTTACCTTGTGGATGCTAGTGCTGTAGAGTTCACTGTTGTACACAGTCTGTTTTCTATTTGTTAAGAAAAACTACAGCATCATTGCATAATTCTTGATGGTAATAAATTTGAATAATCAAATTTCTTAAAAACTGGGCCTCTGTCTCAGCTCTTTTTGGATCCAGAGTCTGGGCTCTAAATCAGTAACTTGGGTGGGTTGGAGAGATTTCATGCTTCTGAGGACTGTGTGGCCATCCAGTATTCATCACAGGATGGGCTCTTCTACATGACTGCCTCCTTAAGCTCTGCGTCATAATTGTGAAGAATACCAGGCCAGGGAGCATATAATTTATATGCCTTGCCTCTTCTCATAGGTTGCCATATGCAGTGGGCAGGAATACTGGGTTCCCTCTCCCTCAGGCAACTCCCTCCAATTCCCCCCCCCACACACACACACACCTCCACTCTAAGAAATAGGATGTTTCTGTGACCTGAGTGACTTGGAATTCTTTCATTGTGGATACTGGTCACCAAAAGCACTGGCACACAGCAACATCTACTCCTTGAGCCTTGTGGCCTCTCTAGTGGTGATCACGTCAGTCCTGGAGAGTTGTAAAATCATGGCACTTCTAGATACAGAGGTAAAGATGAAGAATAAGTGGTGAAGAAAAACACCTGAGTCAGCAGTTACTTCAGGAAAGAGCATCATGAGTCATCTTGGAGATTCTGTAGGTACCTAATCCACAGGGAAGGCTTCCTGGATAAGGTAATAAGCTCAATTATGAATGTTTCATAGAGTGAGTAGTGGTTTGTTGTAAAAGGCAGGAAAAGCATTCCTAATGGAGAGAATGATGTGTATAAAGGTTTGGAAGCATGAAATAAACAGGAAGCTGTACGAAGTTCAGTGTGGTTAGGTAGGGAGACACAGCTTAGAAGAAGCCAAATATTGAGTTGATTGTAAAGGGCACAGGAGATTCTGGTGAGTGCCTGTGATTGAAACCTAGCACCAGCTTTTTTTGTGTCCCTAGTACCTACTTCAGTGCCTGACATCTGTCACCACTCAGAAAAAGGTCATCACACATTGCTTGAGTTGTGATATTAAATTTGAATGATTAGGTCTGAGAATGTGGCTTAGTGTTAGAGTGTTTGCCTAGCATGAGTGAAGCCCCAGGTTCGATTCCCCAGTACCACTTACCCAGAAAAAAAAAGCTGGAAGTGGAACTATAGCTCAAGTGGTAGAGTGCTAGCCTTGAACAAAAGAAGCTCAGGAGCTGGGCGCCAGTGACCCAAGCCTGTAATCCTAGCTACTCAGGAGGCTGAGATCTTAGGATCACGGTTCAAAGCCAGCCCAGGCAAGAAAGTCCGTGAGACTCTTTATTTTTTGTTTTTATTTTTTATTTTTTTTCCCACTCCGCCCCATCCCCTACCGTGAGACTCTTATCTCCAATAAACCACTAAAAGACTGGAAGTAGCACTGTGGCTCAAGCGCTAGAGTGCTCGCCTTGAGCTGAAGAGCTCAGGGACAGCACCCAAGCCAAGTTCAAATCCCACAAAAGACAAAAAAAGAAGGCAGCAGCAGCTCAGGGACACTGCCCAGGCTCTGGGTTCAAGCCAAAAAAAAATATTTTTATTAGCTAAATAAAAGAATGGACTATGAAACATTTTTTTTCTTTATTTTGGTCAGTCACGGGGCTTGAACTCTGGGCTTAGGTGCTGTTCCTGCGCTCTTTAGTTCAAGGCAAGTGCTCTACCGCTTGAGCCACAGTGCCACTTCCGGTGTTCTAGTGGTTTATTGGTGGTAAGAGTCTCACGGACTTTCCTGCCCAGGCTGGCTTTGAACCGTGATCCTCAGATCTCAGCCTCTTGAGTAGCTAGGATTACAGGCATGAGCCACCAGCGCCCGGCCTATGAAACATTTTCATGTGAGATGAATAGCAGGTTTCCACTTGAGAAACACCAGCATTCAAAACTGCCTCGGACAGGCTCAATCTTAAGTGCTTTATGGAGCAAGGGCTACAGTTCAGGGCCTGTGTAGAGGACTCTTTTTTTTTTGGGGGGGGGGTCCAGTCATGGGGCCTGAACTCTGGGCCTGGGCACTGTCCCTCAGCTCTTCAGCTCAAGGCTAGCACTCTACCACTTGAACCACAGCACCACTTTCGGCTTTTTTCTTTTTTTTTCTTTTTTTTTTTTTGCTTATGTGGTGCTGAGGAATTGAACCCAGGGCCTCTGGCTTGCAAGGCAAGCACTCTACCACTGAGCCACCTTCCCAGCCCCTGCGGCTTTTTTCTTTTTGCTTATGTGGTGCTGAGGAATCGAACCCAGGTCCTCATGCATGCAAGGCAAGCGCTCTACCACTGAGGCACCTTCCCAGCCCCTGTAGAGGACTCTTTACTCAAGGACAAGGAGATTTCCATCTCAGAAATCATGGGCAGCTGAGCATCAGAGCTGGGCCCTTACCTGCTGGTGTTTTTTCAAGTCCCTGTTCCATTGTCTGATGTGGGTCCTCCCTTTCCTGTCCTCTTATGCCACACCTCCCACCTACCTCCATCCCTTCCTCCCAAACTTTCACATTCAACTTGTTCCAGACTTCCACATGGCCTCCTGAACCTGTTCAACAATCTGCATTCTGCTGTTATCCCTAGGACTGCTGCCATACCATCTATCTGGTCTCCTTGTCCCCAGCCCTGTCCTGATCAACCTATTCTCCACAGTAGCAGAGTGATCCTTCTCATACTAATACCCTGTCCAAGCCCTGGGGTCAGCCCCAAGTCCTTCCCCATTTCCCAGATTCTACAGCACTCGACCCCTTCTCCTCCCTCCGTGCTCCCCAGCCTTGCCCTGTCTCAGTCTTGCGCTTTTCCACAAGCTGTTTTAGATCGTTCTCCCTATCTCTCTACGTGGATAGCCCCCTATTTTGTATCGCTCAGCTGCTAAAAAAGATTTCCTTGAGAAGCTATTCCTAACAAAATTACCTGAAATATATTTGTTCGTGTAACCCATTGTGTGAATTAGGTTCTGTTGATGCCCATTTTATCTTTTAGAAGCCAATGCTTTAGGCCAGGTGCCAATGGCTCACACCTGTGATCCTCGCTACTCAAGAGGCTGAGATGAGGATCACGGTTCAATCCCAGCGTGGGCAGAAAAGTCCCTGTGAGACTTATCTCCAATTAACCACTTAAGAGCCAGAAGTGGTATTGTGGCTCAAGGGGTAGAACGCTAGCCTTGAGTTCAAAGAAGTTCAGAGACGGTGCCCAGGCCCTTACTTCAAGCCCATAACTGGCCAAAAAGAAAGAAAAGAAACCGGTGTTTTAGCGGGGCACTCATAGCTCACACCTGTATTCCTACCTACTCAGGAGACTGAGGATTGAGGTTTAAAGGCAGTGCAGGCAAACAAATCTGAGACTCAACCTCCAAGTAACCAGCAAAAGGTATTAGATGGATAGCAGAGCAATCAATGATTGTTCACATCTATAATCCCCTCTACTGGAGGCTGAAATCAGAGAATCAGTTGGAAGGAAACCAGCCTGAACAAGAAAGTCCATGGCATCTTATCTCCAATTGACATCCCCCACTCCCCAAGCCAGAAGTGGAGCTGTGGCTCAAGTAGTATAGGACTAGCCTTGAGCAAAAAATTCTGGGACTAGCCGGGGCCAGTGGCTAACGCCTGTAATCCTAGCCACTCAGGAGGCTGAGATCTGAGGATCACAGTTCAAAGCCAGCCCAGGCAGGAGAAGCCATGAAACTCTTATCTCCAATAAACCACCAGAAAACTGGAAGTGGCACTGTGGCTCAAGTGGTAAAGTGCTAGCTGAAGAGCTGAGGGACAGAGCTCAGGCCGAGTTCAAGCCCCACAACTGACAAAAAAATAAAAAATTACGGGATAGCACCTAGGCCCTGAGTCCAAGCTCCCCACCCCACCCCCAACCCAATGTTTTACCTATTTGTGCAACAAAGTGGCACCTGGATATGGAATAAACACCATTGAGCTAACAGATAGCTCCCTTGGGGGCATGTGTATTCTAGCATGAGATAGAGATGGATATGAAAAATAGTGAATAAACATATTTTGGAAAGAGGATTTGAGGAAGACTTCAATGTGGTGAGGGATTTTTGAGATAGAGGAGGCCACTGGTACAAAGGCCCTGGGTGGAAATATGCCTGGTATGTTGAGGCTAAGGTGGCCTTGACACTGAGAAAGGGCAAGAGAGTAGCAGAATCAGGTCAGGAGGGGAATGGGGCAGAAGTCCAAGTATGAGAAGTGTCCAGGTGATTATCTTGAAGACAGGGCTGAGGGTTAGCCAATAGACTAGAAAAGAAATAGAGAAGGCTAGATAGAGGCTCACACATGTAATCCTAACTACTCAAAAGGCTGAGATGTGGAGAATCTCAGCTCAAAGCAGACTGGATCTATAGGATTCTATCTCCAACTAACCAGCAAAAGGCTTGGCTCAGAGTTTGGTAGAGCACCAATTGTGAGCAAGAAAGATGAGCTAGAACACAAGGGCCAGGGACCAGCACCCAAAGAAGAAAAAGAGACAGAAGGAGCCAGAGCTGGTGGTTCACACCCATGATCCTGAGATCTGAGGATCACGGTTCAAAGCCAGCCCAGTCAGGGAAGTCTGTGAGACTCTTTTTTTTTTTTTTTTTTTTTTGTCGGTCGTGGGGCTTGAACTCTGGGCCTGAGCGCTGTCCCTCAGCTCTTCAGCTCAAGGCGAGCGCTCTACCACTTGAGCTACAGCGCCACTTCCGGTTTTCTGGTGGTTTATTGGAGATAGGAGTCTCAAGGTCTCTCCTGCCCGGGCTGGCTTTGAACCGCGATCCTCAGATCTCAGCCTCCTGAGTAGCTAGGATTACAGGCGTGAGCCACCAGCGCCCGGCTTGTGAGACTCTTATCTCCAATAAACTACTCAGAAAAGGCTGGAAATGGTGCTCTGGCTCAAGTAATAGAGCAATAGCCTTGAGCAAAACAAGACTCAGGAACAGTGCCCAGACCCACAGTTCAAGCCCCAGGACCAAATTAAAAAAAAAGAAGGAAGGAAAAAAAGAAATAGAAGAGTTACTCAGCAGCTTAGGCCTGAGCAACTGGAAAGGTAAAGTTAGCATTTATTGAAATAGGGTTAGAATCTGGCAATTAATATTACCCCTAGGGGTGCCTAACTCCAGAACTGTCTCCACATAAAAGGGTTGTAAGGATGGATGATTCTCTTTCAATGTAATGATTTTTAATTTTGTTTATTAGTGTACATTAGTAATAGAAGGGTAGCTTTCTTGTGACATTTCCACACAAGTGTATAATATATCCTAATCCATCTCTTCTCACCTACTCATCATTCTCCCTTCATCTCCCAACATAATCTTAACAGCCTCTTTGTTCTACTTCATGGTAATTTCTCTAAAGTGTTAATATTAATTTTAAAATAAGCAAACTTTTAATATTGTCTGGGATTAGTATAGTTATTATATTCTGGGATTAGTATAATTATTATTGTGGGGGAGAGGGGGGACTGTGTCTGTGTGTGTCTGTGTGTGTATGTGTGTTGGTCCTGAGGCTTAAACTCAGGGCTTGGGCACTGTCTGAGCTTTTTTGCTCAAGACTAGTGTTCTCCTACTTGTGACACAGCTCACTTCCACCTTTTTTGGTGGTTAACTGGAGATCAGAGTCTCATCAACTTTCCTGCTTGAGTTAGCTTTGAACCTTGATCCTCAGCTCTCAACCTCCAAAGGAGCAAGGATTACAAGCATGCACCACTGGCACCTGACTCACCTTTTTGTTTATTTTGTTTTTTGCTGGTCCTGGAGCTTGAACTCTGGACCTGGGCACTGTCCCTCAGTTTTTGTGCTCAAGGCTAGTAGTGTTCCACCATGTGAGCCACAGCTTCATTTCCCTTTTTTTTTTTTTTTTTTGTGGTTAATTAGAAATAAGAGTGTCACAGACTTTCCAGCCTAGTCTGGCTTTGAACTGTAATCCTCATATCTCAGCCTCAGTAGCTAGGATTATAGACATGAGCGACCAGTACTTGGCCCATGAGCATGTTTAATAAATGTAGAAGCATGTACACAAACTAGAATCATACTGTTTGTATGTACTTGCCAACTTACCTTTTCATTTTAGTATATTGTAGATTTCTTTCTATGTCAAGGTGGTGTTTTTTGTTTTTGTGATGCTTGGGATCCAATCCTGGGCCATATATACGCTAATCTTAGCTATTCAAGAAGGTGAGATCTGAGAATCGAGATTGGAAGTCACCCCAAACAGGAAAGTCCAAGAGACTATTTAATTAATCACCAAAAAGCCAGAAGTGATGATAGGGCATGAGGCCCCGAGTTCAAGCTACAGTACCAACATCACCATTCCCCTCTACCCCCCAAAAAAGTGTTCTACTACTGAATTCAGCCTGTGTTTTTAAAGCATTTGCTTGTTTTCTGTGTGCCAGTCCTGGGGCTTGAACTGAGGATCTGGGCATTGCTCTTGAGCTTTTTTGCTCCAGACAGCTTCACTTCCAGCTTAGTATTTACTTTCTAATTGGCTCAGTTGTAGAGCGCTTGCCTTGCATGCATGAGGCCCTGGGTTCAATTCCTCAACACCACACAAGTGGAAAAAGCCAGAAGTGGTGCTGTGGATCAAGTAGTAGAGCACTAGACTTGAGCTGAAGACCTGAGGAACAGTGCCCAGGCCCAGAGTTCAGGCCTCATGATGGGGGAGGGAAGGGGGAGAATGGGAGGGCAGGTAGTAGGGAGGGAGAGATACATAGGAGTTCATTTTTTTTTAACTGCTACATACTATTCTGTTACAAATATAGCATGCTCTTTAAAATGGTTATCAGGACCAGGTGCCAGTGGCTCATGCCTGTAATCCTAGCTGTTCAGGAGGCTGGGACATGAGGATCGCCCTTCAAAGCTAGCCGGGGTAGGAAAATCCATGTGATTCTTATCTCCAATAAACCAAGGGGGTAAAAAAAAAAGTGGCACTGTGGCTCAAGTGGTAGAGTGCTGGCCTTGACCTGAAGAGCAAGAGACAGCACCCAGGCCCAGTGTTCAAGTCCCATGACCGACCCCCCCCCCCAAAAAAAAAATGGTTATCAGGGCTGGGAATGTGGCTTGGTGATAGAGTGCTTGCATGAAGTGGTAGAGTGTATGCATGAATCCCTGGGTTCAATTCCTCTGTATCACATAAACAGAAAGAACCAGAAGTGGCTCTGTAGCTCAAGTGGTAGAATATTATCTCTTGAGCAAAAAGCTCAGGGACAGTGCCCAGGCCCTGAGTTCAAGCCCCAGGACTGGCAAAAAAAAAAAAAAGGTCATCAATATAACTTGTGAAAGAAGAACTGAATGTGCATGATAAAGTAGCTCAAACAGTCAAGCTTCATTACATTCTCTGGAACTTTGGATTTCAGCAGTATAATGGTGACTATTTTCACATGCCTTTAGGAAATACGGCCTGCTGACTCCAGGGCTATAAAATGAGAAGGATTTCAGGAATTTACTTGTTTCCTCCCCTCCCCTTTATCTCCCTTTACCTCCTGACTCTGAGATACATTACCTTTTTACAAATTCTTCTACAGCTGCCTTCTGCTTTTTGATTCATCACCTATATGCAGTACCTACTGATTACCCTGTGTGGAAATAAGAAAATTGGCTCACTTGACTTCCTGCTTCCTCCTCTAACCACCTTTCCACTCACCTACTTCACTTTGTCAGGGTTTATAATACTTTCTCATCTACTCATATAATTAAGTCTTTCAATGTAAAAATTGTAAATCAATAAGCATCATTTTTTTTTTTTTTTGGGTCCGGTCGTGGGGCCTGAACTCTGGGCCTGGGCGCTGTCCCTCAGCTCTTCAGCTCAAGGCTAGCGCTCTACCACTTGAGCCACAGTGCCACTTCCGGCTTTTTTCTGTTTGCTTATGTGGTGCTGAGGAATCGAACCCAGGGCCTTGAGCATGCAAGGCAAGCGCTCTACCACTGAGCCACCTTCCCAGCCCAATAAGCATCATTTTTAATTGTTTGTTTATAAAAACAAGTCTTCTGCTTTTGGCTCCTGCAGGATGCTGTCTTTCTTGGATCCTTTTTCACTTGGATATAATTCTCTTCACATGTTTCCACATAGGATTATAAGCTCTCTGATTCTTGCATGTCTCAGAATACCTTTTATACTGACAATCAATTTTAACATTTCTAACTCAAAGGTGTGTGGTGTATGTGTGTGTGGCTTAAAGTCAGGGCCTCCAGTCTCACCTAGCTGTTTGCCACTTGAGCCACATTTCCATATCTGGCTTTTTGCTGATCAATTGGAGATATGAATTTCTCAGCCGGGCACCAGTGGCTCACGCCTGTAATCCTAGCTACACAGGAGACTGAGATATGAGGGTGAAACTCTTACCTTCAATAAACCACTCAGAAAACCAGAAGTGACACTGTGGCTCAAGTGATAGAGCACTAGCCTTAAGCTGAAGAGCTGAGGAATAGCGTCCAGGCCCAGAGTTCAAGCCTCATAATCGACAAAATTAAAAAAAAAAAATCTCAGATTTGTCTGCCCTCAGAGTTGGCTTAAAAGGATAATCCTCAATCTGGGTACCAGTGGCTCACGCCTAAAATCCTAACTACTCAGTAGTCCATGAGACTCTTATCTCCAATAAACCACCAGAAAACCAGAAGTGGTGCTGTGGCTCAAGTGGTAGAGCACTCACCATAAGCTGAAGAGATGAGGGACAGCAAGCACCCAGGCCCAGAGTTCAAGCCCCATGACCGACAACAACAACAAAAAAGGATAATCCTCAAATCTCAGACTCTGGAATAGGGAGGATAAAAGGCCTGGGCCACCAACACCAACCCTGGCCCACTCTGGCTTTTTAGTTGTTGACTCAGAGTTTAAAACCAGTTCAGGCTAGTGACTGGTGGCTCACACCTATTATCCTATTACCACAAGTGAAGCTGTAGCTTAAGGGGTAGAGCACTAGCCTTGAGCAAAAAAGTTTAGGGACAGTGCCCAAGCCTTCACTTAAAGCCCCACGACTGACACAGAAAAGCAAGTAAATTTGTGATGTTTTCTTTTTTTTTTTTTTTTTTTTGATTGGTCTTGGGGATTGAATTCTGGGCCTGGGCACTGTCCCTGAGCTCTTTAGCTCAAGGTGAGCACTCTACCACTTGAGCCACAGTGCCACTTCCAGTTTTCTGCTGGTTAATTGAAGATAAGAGTCTCACAGACTTTCCTGACCCAGCTGGCAATCCTCAGATCTCAGTCTTCTGAATAGCTAGGATTACAGATGTAAGCCACTGGTGCCCAGCTCTTAGGATGTTTTGTTTTGTTTTGACCAGTCCTGGGGCTTGACTTCAGGCCCTGGACACTGTCCCTAAGCCTCTCTGTGCTCAAAGCTAGAGCTCTACCACTTGAGCTACAGTGCTACTTCTGGCTTTTTCTGATTATGTGGTACTAGGAATCAAACCCAGGGCTTCATGCCTGCTAGGCAAACATTCAAGCACTAAGCCACATTACCAGCTTCTTGTAATGTGATGTTTTTAAAAAAAAAAAAAAATCAAATCTGGCATCAGTGGCTTTGGCAAGAAAGTCTGAGATTTTTTTTTGGCACTTTTTTTTTCTTTCTGTTTATGTGGTATTGAGGAATCGAACCCAGGACTTCATGTATGTTAGGCAAGCACTCTACCACTAAGCCACCTTCCCAGCACCTAGACTACCAGCTTTAAGAGGAAAAAGCCGAGCAAGAGTACAAGCTCCAGGGCTGGGAAGTTGGCTCAGTGGTAGAGCGCTTGCCTTGCATGCCTGAAGCCCTGGGATCGATTCCTTAGCACCACATAAGCAAAAAGAAAAAAGCCGGAAGTGGTGCTGTGGCTCAAGTGGTAGAGCACTAGCCTTGAGCTGAAGAGCTGAGGGACAGCACCCAGGCCCAGAGTTCAGGCCCCATGACCGGACTCAAAAAAAAAAAAAAAAACAAGAGTACAAGCTCCAGTACTGGCACATACAAAAATAATTCTCATGAAAGTTACATATGAAATAAGACTGAGTGTATGCTTCCCCTAGATAATTGGCCCTTGGTTTCCCTTAATTGTTTCCCTAGGTGGTTTGTCTTTATTTAACTTCTATTAGGTTTAAGTATCCTCATCTGCTTTGCTTTGTAATTTTATTGGGTTTAATTCCACACATCTTATGTGGTTTGGGGCCTATATGGGCTTTGTGCTTGCTGCATTCAGGCTACTGGTCTTTGAGACAAGATTCTACCAGCAATCCTCTGGCTCTCTAGTAAAGACATAATTTTGACCTTTTAAGTGGTAGCTTCTCTTTCTCATGACAGTTTCTTTGCAACACATAGAATATACAACTGAGCCTGGAATCTTTTTCATTCAAATACCTACCCCAGTCTAAGCCAGAACTGTTCATTTTCCTTTGTTTTATTACCTACACAGCTAAGTCCTCTATCACTGTATATTTTGTTGTCTTTTATTGGTTTGTCTTCTTTAGTTGGTTCTGAGAGTGTGCTTCATGTTCTTCTTACTTCCTTTGCCTATCTGATGCTCTACCACTTGAACCATGCCTCCAGTCTGGCATTCTGTTGGTTAGTTGGAGGTGGAGACTTATAAACTTCTGTCTGGACTGGCTTTGAACCTGGATCCTCCAGATTTGTCTCGTGAGAAGCTAGAATTATAGGCATGAGCCACCAGCACCAGCTCAGGAGGCTGAGATCTAAGGAAAGTTGTTCAAAGCTCACTCAGTGGCAAAGAGCTTGCCTAGCAAGTGCAACGTCCTGGGTTTGATCCCCAGTACCAAAAAAGAAAAGACAAAAAAATACAGTTAAAAAAAATAAGAAAAGCCCACCCAGACAGGAAAGTCTGTGAGACTCTTATCTCTAATAAATTACTCAGGAAAAACCAGAAATGGTGCTGTGGCTCAAGGGTAGAGCACTAGTCTTGAGCAAAAGAAGCTTAGAGCCCACGCTTGGAGTTCAAGGGCCAGGACTGCCACAAAAAAAAAAAAAAAAAAGTAAGCTGACTCCAGTCAGATGTGGTGACACATCCTTGTACTCCTTAGAAACACTTAGAAAAACGTTAATCAGGGCTGGGAAGGTGGCTCAATGGTAGAGTGCTTGCCTAGCATACAGGAAGCCTGAATTGAAGTCCTAGGACTGGCAAAAAACAAAACAAAACAAAAAGAAACACCTGGGAGTAACAGACTTAGTCCATCCTGGTCCTGCTGAATCAGAACTCCACTCTGAGATTTGTATGAGCTTTCAAGACAGAGAAGGACTGGCAATGATGTGTGCCAAAATGTGAGTGGAATTTCTGGTAGTGATATTCCCCATCTATTTGAAATATATTTTCTAGTTTTCCTGTCTTCAACATGCATCTGTCCAAGGTAAAAAACACCACACCACAGTTGCTGATGTTATCCCTCTGCTTGGAGGCCCTTGCTGACACACTTCATCCAAGGAAGCTGGGCGTGGAGTCCTTCCTCCCCCACCCTCTAACAGTCTAGTCTTACCTCCTGCAGTGTTGTTGGTCCAGTAACCATAGCACTGTATTGAAATTATTTTCCTTGCTTCTTCAGCTGTTCAAATAGAAACATAGGGAGGAAAAATACCAAGAAAATTATGGAAATTGCAGTGCAGAAATGAAATGTAAATTGGCAGTATGAACCATGGTTTGGCTCCTCTAGTGTACTGGAATGTCAGAGCTTCCCAACTGAGAGCCTGCCCCAAAGTTAGAGGCTCCATACATGTTTCCTAACTGGGTGAAATAGGAAGTGCTCCAACTGGCTTTCGGCAGGGAAATCTGATTGTCTGAGAGAACTGTGGCTGGAACTCAGTCCTCCTCTCCCACCTTCTCTTTTGCTTTCACTGAGAGCACATACCCTAGTCAACTCCAAAAGGACTTCCCATCTCCCCCACATCCTCAGCTAGGAAGGGTTTGCCTCCAATACCCTTATGCTAATGGTTAGAAATGGCTCAAATGGAGATTTAACAAGCAATGACATGTTTAAAATAAATGTCAGCAGGGCGCCGGTGGCTCATGCCTGTAATCCTACTCAGAAGGCTGAGATCTGAGAATCATGGTTCAAAGCCAGCCGGGCCAAGAAAGTCCCTGAGACTCTTACCTCCAATTAACTACTAGAATACCGGAAGCTGCACTATGGCTCAAGTAGCAGAGCACTCCCCTTGAGCTGAAGAGCTCAGGGACAGTGCCCAGGCCCAGAGTTTAAGCCCATGACTAACAAAAATAAATAAATAAATAAATGTCACTGGGGACCTGGATTGTCCTCAAAGACATTATGTCCCAGATCTTTTTCCAGGGCTGACTTTCCAGCTCTTCTCTCTTGTACATTATCAGGACATTTTCTGCAAATCCTCCCCCACCCTTCCACATCTGAGCTCTTATATTATCTTCAAGCCTTACAACCAACAAACTGGGCACTGGTGACTTTGCCTGTAATCCTATCTATTGAGCATGTTGAGATCTGAAGATCCTAGTTCAAAGCCAGCCCAGAGAGGAAGGTCCATGAGACTTTTTTTGGGGGGGAGGGGGGAAGGTCAGTCATGGGGCTTAAACTTTGCGCCTGGGTGCTATCCCTCAGCTCTTCAACTCAAAGTGAGCACTCTACCACTTGAGCCACAGCACCACTTCCAGCTTTTTCTGTTTATGTGGTGCTGAGGAATCAAACCTAGGGCCTCATGCATGTAAGGCAAGCACTCTACCACTGAGCTACCTTTCCAGCCCTCCATATGAGACTCTTATCCCCAATTAACCAGCAAAAAGCTAGAAATGGAGCTGTGGCTCAAATGATAGAGCACCAGCCTTCAGTGAAAAAGCCAAGGAGTATAGCCCTGAGTTCAAGTCCTAGTACCAGCGCACACACACAAAAAAATGTTTTAAGCAGAATGTAGTAGCTCATGCCTTTAAACCCAGCTACTTAGGAAGCAGAGGTCAAAAAGATCAGAGTTCACTGGGTGCTGGTAGCTCATGCTTGTAATCCTAGCTACTTAGGAGACTGAGATTTGGGGATCACAGTTCAAAGCCAGCTGAGCAGGAAAGTCTGTGAAACTCTTATCTCCAATAAACCACCAGAAAACTGGAAGTGGCGCTGTAGCTCAAGTGGTAGAGCCCTAGCCTTGAGCTGAAGAACTGAGCGACAGGGCTGGGAAGGTGGCTCAGTGGTAGAGCACTTGCCTTGCATGCATGAGGCCCTGGGTTCGATTCCCCAGCACCACATAAGAAAAAAAAAGCCAGAAGTGGTGTTGTGGCTCAAGTGGTAGAGTGCTACCCTTGAGCTGAAGAGCTGAGGGGCAGTGCCCAGGCCCAGAGTTCAGGCCCCACGACTGACAAAAAAAAAAAAAAAAAAATCAGAGTTCAAATCCAGCCCGGACAAAGAGCTAGTGAGACCCCCATCTTACCCTAGGCCTATTGAAAGATTGACCCCCACCCTATTGTCCTAGGTCCATAGAGACACCAGGCAAAATCCCAGGGATGTGCAAATTTGTTTGATGTGCTGGCAGGGCAATCCACCTAAGCCCAGCTGTAAACGTCCCATTGTGAGCCCAGCTGTGAATGTCCCATTGTGGGCCCAACTGAAAGGCCCCCATGTCCCTTGACCTAGTGGCTTTTTCATTAACCTCTGCCTCCTTGCTCAGATCTCATATAAAAATCCAGCTCCTGTCCCAACTCCCTTGCACAACCTCCAAACTCTTGCCCCTTGCATTTTCTCAACTAACAGTCCTCACCTGTTAATGAGCAAGTCTGGCCTATTCTTTTTCTATTCTCCTCCATTTTCCCAACACCTATTATCTCAGCTACATGTGAGGCATATGTAAGAATGATTACAGTTTTGAGGTTGGCCCGAGAGAAAAAATTACAAGTTCAAAAGGGCTGGAGATAGGGTTTAAGATGTATAGTGCATTCTTTGTAAGTATGAGGCACTGAATTCATATCCCAATACCACCAGCCAAAAAACAAAACAAACAAAAAGTGTTTTAGACAAGCAAAACTGGCTGGAAATGTAGCTCAGTTGAATGCTTTCCCAGCATGCACAAGGATTTCAGATTTGAGTCTCCAGCGCTGCTAGAAGGGCCAGCACCAAGGGCAAAGGAAGAGTCCAGCAGGATGGTGTGTAGAGGAGGTGGGGACAAAATTACTCAGGCACTGGAAGGCCAGAGCAAGAGACTTAGAATTCAAGATGACAGGATAGGAAGCTTTGAATGATGTTCCACAGGGCAGGGAATTCATTGGATTTGATGTTTGGCAAAATCACTCTGGGAGCACTTGGAGAACAGGTTGGAAAAGACCAGAGCAGAAGTGAAAAATCCAATTAAGATACTGTTAGAGTGAGCCAGTAAAAGGGAAGGGCAGCTTGCAATGTGATGGTAATGAGGGGGAGGCAAGAGCAGGATTCACTAAACAGTTCTGAAAGAAAAGCCATCAGGAGTGAGTGTGGACTGCAAACGGAGAGGAGCCACAAAGATGGCACCTGGATGGGCCTTGGTCCTTTGCTGAGAACATGCTAAGGGAGGAAGAGGATTGGGGAAGGACCAAACAGGTGCTTTTGTAATTGTCTAAATAGAGGAACAGAACTGTCAATTCTTCATTCCCAGGGCCAGCACAAAATAGATAGGAACTTGGTAAAAAAAATTCTTGGGTAATTTCAAAATACATTGCAACTATGTATGAAGCTAACATAAGGGATCTCAGCTGAGATGGGTGGGGAGGAAGAAAGCAACAGAGAGGGTTAAAAAAAATAAATAAGGGCTGGGAAGGTGGCTTAGTGGTAGAGTGCTTGCCTTGTATGCCTGAGGTCCTGGGTTCAATTCCTTAGCACCACATAAACAGAAAAAGCCAGAAGTGGCACTGTGCCTCAAGTGGCTGAAGAGCTCAGGGACAGCGCCCAGGCCCAGAGTTCAAGCTCCGTGACTGACAAAAAATAAAATAAAATAAATAAAAATAAATAAAAGCTACTGGGTGCCAGTGGCTCATGCCTGTAATCCTAGCTACTCAAGAGGCTGAGATCTGAGGATCACGGTTCAAAGCCAGCCAGGGCAGGAAAGTCCATGAGACTCTTTTTTTTTTTTTTTTTGTCGGCCGTGGGGCTTGAACTCTGGGCCTGGGCGCTGTCCCTCAGCTCTTCAGCTCAAGTAGAGCCCTCTACCACTTGAGCTACAGCGCCACTTCCGGTTTTCTGGTGGTTTATTGGAGATAGGAGTCTCATGGTCTCTCCTGCCTGGGCTGGCTTTGAACCACGATCCTCAGATCTCAGCCTCCTGAGTAGCTAGGATTACAGGCGTGAGCCACCAGCGCCCGGCTCCATGAGACTCTTATCTCCAATAAACCACCAGAAAACAGGAAGTGGCATGTGGCTCAAGTGGTAGAGCGCTCACCTTGAGCTGTAGAGCTTAGTGAGGGATAGCCTCCAAGCCCAGAGTTCAAGCTCTACACCCAACAAAATAAATAAACTAAAAGCATCCAGGAAAGTAAAACAGGCTCTCTGGGAGGGGTGGATACCAGTGGGAGTGGGAGGACTAACAGAGACTGAGGATGAATATAGTCTATGTAAAGAATGTACTTGCCTAGAACAATGAAGCTTGTTGAAATTGCTTTAACAAGGAGGAGAGAGAAAGGGAGAGTAATGGGGGCGGGGAGGGTTGAGGCTGAATGAGATACATTGTATACAAATGTGGAACTGTCACAATGAACCCCCCTTGTACAACTAATATATGCTGATAAATTCTTAAGCAAGTGCACAACTGAGTAGAACTGGAGCCAAATCTTGAAGAGTGAATGGGATTTAGCATCAAGAGAAAGATATCTAAAATATCTTTCCTGAGTTGAAAGACAAAACCAAATAGAACCATTGGTAGAGGCCAAGGATATAGGTCCGAGTGTGATGTAAAAATGGCCCCTAGAACCCAGGCTCTGTACACCTATCTGAAGCTCTGAACCATCTTTGGTGGAGCAGAGTTAGGAAGTAAAGTGATGCTTTTGTTCCACTTTAGAACTTGGTGTATTTGTGGATATGTATAGGTTGGCCTCTAACCCTTTTTATATTTGTATTTTCATGTTTTATAGGTTTTATGGCTTTTCTAGCTGACCTTGGCAGAACCAGGTTGAAGCCAAATTCTCTGCAGGAGCTCTCCCTGGTGAACAGGAGCTCTCTCTCCTGTCATGGCAGAGCCTTCCAGAATATCTGGGAAGAGTGGTTACTTTCAGCTGCTAATGATACAGGTAGGGTGTTTTCTGACCAACCCAGAAGAACTAAAGGCCAAAAGCCTTATTACTGTTAGTCTACAAACCTACTCTCTCCAGTTGTTTATTCATTCTGTTCTTTCAATTTGTATCCTCAGGTCCAAAGCTCCTTTCCATGACTTAATCCTTTGCTTCTTAATTTCCTCAACTCTGAAATAAGGACAGGAATAAAACCCACATCCAAAGTTAATTATACAGGTGAAATTGAGGCATTTTTTTTTTCACCCAATAGGTAAATTTTAGTGAGCAAATACAGAGTCAGGACTACTTTAAGTGCTAAGGACAGTGGTGAACCCAGGAGCCTACACTCATGGATAGACAGAACTGACAGAACAGTGGAGTAAGTGTGCAGTGGTGGTCAGGAAAGGAACTGGAACATTTTAGCAAGGAGCAGAAGGAGCAAGCCAGACACACTTGGGAGAACAGGGAAGTAGAGGAAAGAGCTGGGGGAGGAGCTATCTAGGGAGAGGGTGCTTGGGGGATTGTGGGTAGTCAGTTAAATGGACTTGGCTTCTCTCCAAAAGGAGCTGGGAAGTCTTTTGATGGCTTGAAGAAGAGAAGTAACATGATCTGGCTTGTAGTATTAAAGAGTCCCTCTCTGCTGTAGTGCTGAGACTGCAGGGGGCAGGGGCAGAAGCAGACAATTAGGAGGCCAGAGCAATTATCCTATTCAGGTTACAGATGGTTGGGACCAGGGTGCTGGGATCAAGGGCAGAATTCTGGATCTATTTTGGAGGCTGATCACAATGGTGCCCATGTTAATGTCAAAGCTCAATTGTAAAATAAATGGAATGTCCTCAAAATTTATTTATTTATTTTTTGTCCTCAAAATTTAAAAGCCATGTGTTATAAAAGATACCACAAAAAAGGAGAAAAGACAACCTACTGGGGGAAAAATACTTACAAAGCTTATATCTGATAAAGGACTTATATCCAGAATATATAAAGAAACTGCAACTCAATAATAATAGTAATAATAATAATTCAAACAACTCAATTTAAAGATGGACAAAAAGATTTGAATAGACATTATACAAAAGAGGATAGATGAATGAATAATAAGCACACAAAAAGATGTTCAACATCATTAGTCATTAAGGAAATGCAAATCATAACCACAAACGAGACATTACTTCACGCCCACTGGAATAGTTATAATCAGAAAGATAGGCAATACCAAATGCTGGCAAGACTGGAGAAATGGAAATCCTAATGTATTGTTAATGATGACACACTAGAAGAGTTTGGCAGTTCCTTAAAAAAAGATAAAACATAAATTTACTACACCAACCCAGTGATTACACCGCACTCTAAATATCTATCCAAAGTTATCTATAAAAAAAAATGCAACACATCCACACAAAGATTTGCACATAAACATTCAAGCAGCACTATTCATAATAGCCCCAAACTGGAAACCATCCAAATGTCAATCAATAGTACTATGGGATACTATTCAACAATAAAAAGGAAGGAAACACTGGTGCATGCTGCAACATGGGTGAATCTCAAAAATGTTGTGCTCACTGAAAAGAAGCCAGACACAACAAAAGACCACATATTATATGGCTCTATTTATATGAAACATCCACAGAAGGCAAATCCATAGACAGTAAATTCTTAGGTTCTTGGGCTTGGGGAATAGAGATTGATTGTGACTGTAAGGTCTGCACAGGGACATTTCCCTACGTCTTGTAGAAGTTTCTGCCCAGTATCTGTTACCTAGGTAACTGGCAGACATGGAAGCAGTCACCTTCCCCTCCTGCTAGGTCACATCCTGGGCCACCTCTGGTCACATGCCTCCCATATGACTTAGGAGGGTCCCAAACCCTGAGGTCCCATCCAGATCCAGTGTGGCCACACATTTCCCCCACCTGGCCACACCTCTTCCAGGGACTCTTCCTGTCCCTGGCCTAAATAAGTCCTGGCCCAGGGGTGGTTCATCCCCCATTCCTTTTCAGCCATGCCTCTCCACCATGCACAGCAGGGGTGGCAGTTCAGTAAATAGATTTCTTTCCCTGCCTGAATAGCGCGTGATGTTCTCTGCGTCAGCTACCTAATGAAACCTACCTCTTTAATATACCATACAGTGACTAGAGACAAGTGATTGTAACTAGGCACAAGGTGATGTGTGCTTTTTTAAAATTA
This sequence comes from Dipodomys merriami, assembly GCF_024711535.1. Taxonomy (NCBI): domain Eukaryota; kingdom Metazoa; phylum Chordata; class Mammalia; order Rodentia; family Heteromyidae; genus Dipodomys; species Dipodomys merriami. The sequence continues at coordinate 1,912,038 of NW_027202505.1, read as the reverse complement.
AGTTTAGCCAGGCCCTGGTGGCTCACACCTGTAATCCTAGCTACTCAGGAGGCTGAGTTCTGAGGATCATGGTTTAAAGCCAGCTTGGGCAGGAAAGTCTGTGAAACTCTTATCTCCAATAAAAACCACCAGAAAACTGGAAGTGGTGCTGTAGCTCAAGTGGTAGAGTGCTCGCCTTGAGCTGAAGAGCTAAAGAGCTGAAGGACAGCACTCAGGCCCAGAGTTCAAGCCCCATAATCAACATAATAAATAAAATAAGTTAAGTTTAATTTTTTATTGTTATTATAAAGGTAATGTCTATCACCTTTTTGTCCATCCTGGGGCTTAAACTCAGAGCCTAGGTGCTATCCCTGAGCTTTTTTCACTCAAGACCAGCATTCTACCACTTTGAGCCACAGCACCACTTCTAGTTTTCCAGTGGTTAATTGGAGATCAGAGTTGCATGGGGATATACAAATCATGTCGAAAACGAACTTTACAACTTTGGTGGGGGGGGGGAGGATTGGGTGGGGGCGGGGGAGGATGGGAAGGGATGGGAAGGGGAAACAAAGGAGGAGGCTACAATGCTTGATAAGAAATATACTCATTATCTTGCCCCATGTAATTGTAACCCCTCTGTACAGTATTTTCACAATAAAAATAAAATAAAATAAAAAAGACTTGCATGGGGCTGGGAAGGTGGCTCAGTGGTAGAGCGCTTGCCTTGCATGCATGAGGCCCCAGGTTCAATTCCTCAGCACCACATAAGCAGGAAAAAAACCAGAAGTGGCGCTGTGGCTCAAGTGGTAGAACATTAACCTTGAGCTGAAGAGCTGAGGGACAGTGCCTAGGCCCAGAGTTCAGGCCCCATGACCAACCAAAAAAAAAAAAAAAAGAGTTGCACAGATTTTACTGCCTAGGCTAGCTTTGACCCAGGATCCTTAGATCTCAGCCTACTGATTACCTAGGATTACAGCTGTGAGGTAGCGGCACCCAGTATGAGTAATTTCTTTTGGACATTGTCACCCCTTCCTTTCCTCTCTGTTTTTCCCTCCTGTCTCCATGCACAAGTTGTATAGTTCATTTTCAACATAGTATCTGGTGAGTACCTTTGCTACATTTTTTTTTTTTTTTTTTTTTGTCGGCCGTGGGGCTTGAACTCTGGGCTTGGGCGCTGTCCCTCAGCTCTTCAGCTCAAGGCGAGCGCTCTACAACTTGAGCTACAGCGCCACTTCCGGTTTTCTGGTGGTTTATTGGAGATAGGAGTCTCATGGTCTCTCCTGCCCAGGCTGGCTTTGAACCGCGATCCTCAGATCTCAGCCTCCTGAGTAGCTAGGATTACAGGCGTGAGCCACCAGCGCCCGGCCATTGCTACATTTTTTTTACCCTTTGTCTCTCCATTTCTTTTTCTTTCTTTTCTTTTTTTTTTTTTTCCTTTCTGGTCATGGGGCTTGAACTCTGGGCCTGGGCACTGTTCTTGAGTTTTTCAGCTCGTGGTTAATGCTTTACCACTTGAGCCACAGTGCCACTTCCAGTTCTCTCGTGGTTAATTGGAGATGAGTCCCATGGACTTTCCTGCCCAGGCTAGCTTTATATTGTGATTCTCAGATCTTAGCCTCCTGAGTAGCTAGGATTACAGGCTTGAGCCACTGGTGCCTGGCTATCCCTTTTATCCTCCCCAAAACAGATAAATGAACAAACAAGACAAATAGCAAACAAAACAGCAACAAAGAAAAAAAAAAAGTTCTTGCTCAAGCCTATAATCCTACCTACTGAGGAGGTTGAGATCTGAGGATTGCAGTTCAAAGCCAACCCGGGGAAGGAAAGTCCTTGAAACTCTTAGCTCCAATAAAAACAACTAGAAGGGGCTGGGAAGGTAGCTCAGTGGTAGAGCGCTTGCCTTGCATGCATGAAGCCCTGGGTTCAATTCCTCAGCACCACAAAAGCAAAAAGAAAAAAGCCAGAAGTGGCGCTGTGGCTCAAGTGGTAGAGCGCTAATCTTGAGCTGAAGAGCTGAGGGACAGAGCCCAGGCCCGGAGTTCAGGCCCCACGAATGGACCCAAAAAAAATAAAGATAAAAATAAAAAAATAAAAACCACTAGAAAACTGGAAGTGGCACTGTGTCTCAAACAGTAGCATGCTCGCCTTGAGCTGAAGAGCGCAGGGACAGTGCCCAAACCCAGAGTTCAAGCCCCAGGAACAACCAAAAAAAAAAACAACAACAAAAAAAACCCCTCTCATTTCCATTTCATGGAGTTCACTTCAATAAATATGTTATATGATCAGATGCAGATAGTCATTGTGCCTTTGTTTTCCTCCCCTAAGAATAGGTGAGGGGTTTTACTGAGGTGAAGGAAATGTTCCAAACTGGATTGAGTAAATTTTGTAAATTTTTTTAAAATTGTTAAATAATTAGAGCCTTAAAAAGAAAATGGGGAGGCTGGGCGCCAGTGGCTCACACCTGTAATCCTAGCTACTCAGGAGGCTGAGATCTGAGGATCATGGTTCAAAGCCAGCTGGGGCTGGAAAGTCTGTAAGATTTTTTTTTTGGGGGTCTGGTCGTGGGGCCTGAACTCTGGGCCTGGGCACTGTCCCTCAGCTCTTCAGCTCAAGGCTAGCGCTCTACCACTTGAGCCACAGTCCCACTTCCGGCTTTTTTCTTTTTACTTATGTGGTGCTGAGGAATTGAACCCAGGGCCTCAGGCATGCAAGGCAAGCGCTCTACCTCTGAGCCACCTTCCCAGCTCCAAGTGTGTTTGTTATTTTTGAAATAGGTTTACACTTCATGCCTTGTCTGACCTTGACGCTGATCTTCCCATTTGTACTTCCCTGAGTGGCTGAGATGACGCGAGTACACCTTAACATCCAGCAATTGATTGAGATGGAATCTTGATTAGTTTATTTTTGGCCTGAGCTTGACTGTATTTGAGATCCCCTTTCTTAGCTCCAGGCTTCCCATCCCTTAACCTAGGATTGTAGGCTTGAGCCAGTATGAGTGCTCTCTGTCTCTGTCTCTCTCTGTTGTAACAAACTTAGTTTTTTTTCCCAGAAAGTACATGTCCAGGGCTGGGAAGGTGACTCAGTGGTAAAGCGCTTGCCTTGCATGCTTGAGGCCCTGAGTTCGATTCCTCAGCACCCATAAGCAAAAAAAAAAAAAAAGCCGCAAGTGGTGTTGTGGCTCAAGTGGTAGAGCACTAGCCTTGAGCTGAAGAGCTGAGGGACAGCGCCCAGGCTCAGAGTTCAGGCCCACGACCAGACCCAAAAAAAACAAAACAAAACAAAAAAAAAAACAGAAGGTACATGTCCAGTCCTGGGATATCACCATAAATTAATAACATCATAAACCCATACCAGCCAGGCGCTGGTGGCTCATACCTGTAATCCTAGTTACTCAGGAGGCTGAGATCTGAGGATTGTGGTTCAAAACCAGCCTGGGTAGGAACACCCGTGAGATTCTCATCTCCAATTAGCCACCAAAAAACTGGAAGTGGCACTATGACTCAAGTGGTAGAGTGTGCTCACCTTGAGCTGAAGAGCTCAGGGACAGCTCCCAGGCCCAGAGTTCAAGACCCATGACTGACAAAAATAAGTAAACCCAGGGCTGGGAAGGTGGCTCAGTGGTAGAGCACTTGCCTTGCATGCTCAAGGCCCTGGGTTCGATTCCTCAGCACCACATAAGCAAAAAGAAAAAAGCCGGAAGTGGCGCTGTGGCTCAAGTGGTAGAGCGCTAGCCTTGAGCTGAAGAGCTGAGGGACAGCGCCCAGGCCCAGAGTTCAGGCCCCACGACCGGACCCAAAAAAAAAATTAAAAAAAAAATAAGTAAACCCATACTGTTCTATGTTATATCTCTTTTAGGCCAACTTTGTTTATTTTTAGCTAGTCCTGGGACTTGAACCCAGGGCCTGGGCATTGTCCCTGAGCTTCTTTTGCTCAAGGCTGGCACTCTACCACTTGAGCCACAGTCCCACTGCTGTCTTTTTCTGCTTATTTGGTACTGAGGAATCGAACCTAGGGCTTCATGTATGCTAGGCAAGCACTCTACCATTAAGCCACATTCCCAGACCCTTGGGCAACATTAATACACTTTTTTTTTTTTTGTTAGTCATGGGGCTTGAACTCTGGGCTTGGGGGCTGTCCCTCAGCTCTTCAGCTCAAGGTTAGTGTTCTACCACTTGAGCCACAGTGTCACTTCCGGTTTTCTGGTGGTTTATTGGACATAAGAGTTTCACATACTTTCCTGCCCAGCCTGGCTTTGAACCTTGATCCTCATATCTCAGCCTCCTGAGTAGCTAGGATTACAGGTGTGAGCCTTGGGTGCCCGGCTAATACACTCATTTTAACAACAATCCTGCAGGTAGAGACCCTACCCTCACCCTTTTCCTGCTATTAAAGGCCAAGCACAAAGTAGAACATGGTTTTAAAAAACAGGTCTGACTCCGTGAGGCTCTTTACAATGTACTACTCATTACTCATCCATAGGTAATTTTGTGCTTTTTATTTTATATCTCTGGTGAGAGTATCCTCCCTTCCCATCTGACCCACAGGATGTTCTTTAATGCCTCCTTCCCCATCACCCTTGATGATCTGGGAACTCCTCAAGGGAACCCTCTACTCTGAGGAATTGCTCCTAATAACTTCTAGGGACCCCCTCCTCCAGCAGTGCCTCTAATGATTCGTAGAACCCTCCCCCCCCCTCCCCCCACGCCTCCCCAAGTCCCGGCTCACCAAGAAACTGCTTTCTAATGACCCGAAGAGTACCCTCCCTCGGGATACGTGCTAATGACCTCCAGGGCTCCTCCTTTAGTTCCCTTCAGGAACTGTCCTGGCTGGCCGGCTGTAAATTCTAAGGACTTCGGACTTTTTTTTCTTCTTCTTGTTCGTCGTGGGGCCTGAGCTCTGTCCCTGAGCTTTTTCCCTTGAGCCACGGGACCGCTTCCGATTTTCAGGTGGTTAATTCTTCAGTTCAGAGTCTCAGGGACTTTTCGCTTCCAACCGCGACCCTCAGGTCTCAGCCTCCTGTGTAGGTAGGATTACAGGCGTGAGCCGCAGGCGCCTCGCTAGGACTTTGCTTTAAAATTTGAAAACCATCCGGAACAAATTGTGACAATCTGGTCACTTTCTCAATAACCCTGACTTTGTTAGTTGCTCGGAGGGGTCCCTAGCACCTTTTACCTTAGGCAACAGGGGCCACCCACCCCAAGAAAATTTGGGCTATTCTTTCCTCAGAAACATTCTATAATAACCTCATCGCCGTTACCCACCTATTTGAGCAGCCCATTTCTGGGTACTCTCCTCTTTCTATCCCGATTAGCTAGGCAAGGCCTGAAACTCGCTTATGATTGGCTAGATCGCAACCCAGAGAAGATGCTCAATGGCCGCTGTCCCCAGCCGTACAGCCTTTCCTCCTGGCAACAGCCCGAGCCGGCCTCATAGGCCGAGCAGATTAATTTTTCCAGGACTTCGAGGCGGTTTCCGCACACGCTCATTGGCTGTTTGAGGGTCGTAGCCGTCCTCTGATTAGTTGACTCGGGAGGCTCTGTACGGCTGCGCAGAGGCCGACTTTGAGGAGGCGGAGCTTCGGTTTTGCTTGCTGGCAAAGCACTTTAATCGGCTAGTAGACGACCGCAGAAACCGAGCCTGGGCCCTACCCCGGGCTTTGGGCTTTCGGTGAGAACCATCGGGTTTTGTTTCCCTTAAGTGTATTTCTACTGTAGCCTTGATTGAGAGCTCTCGTGAGGGAGGGGCTACTGGGTGGATCTTGCTACGTTAAATGATTGGCATGTTTCTTGGCCAATAGAAGAAGGAACTTCTAAACTCCGTCCTGTGATTGGCCCTTTCCAATATTTTAAGGCCAATGGACATCGGAAAAGGGGGGCGGGTCCACTGGGCCTTATTTTTCTTCTTCCTGCGGTCGGGCCTCACTATCCAAAGCTGCGGGGCGCAGAGGGGCTGTACCCTTACGTGGTGAGGCGCAGCGATCTGGGGGACTGGGGCTGTCTTTCGAGGGATGCACGGGGCAGAGGCTGCGAGGGGAGGCTGTAGGAGTTCCGGGTGGTTGTTAGCCTTTCTGGGTTGCTTAAGTACCAGGCCTAGTCCTTAGCGTCTCGCTAGCATCATCTGAGTTAATCGTACTAAGCCTGCACGGCAGGGGGTTGGGATCCCATTTCACAGGTGGAAGAACTGAGACTCGAGTCAGTCAACTCACACCGTCAAGGTCACATAATTCACAAATGGCATTGCCCGGCTCTGTGTTCAGAGTTTTAGCTCCGGAGCTGGTGCTCTTGAACCAGTTGACTGGCTTTGTGGCTGATTGCGAGAGGGTAGGTGTTAGGGACCGGGAGAGCAGGTGTCCCGGAGAAAGACCCCGAGGAGGGGAACCCTATGGCTAAAGAAAGGAGATTAGCAACTGAGGTGAGAGTGAGGAAATCCGTTTATTCAGCAGTTCCCGAGTGCCTACTCTGCTAGGCATTGTTCTGGGTTCTAGGCGCACAAAGATGAATAGGGCTAGAGGCAGATGAAGCCCTATCAGGGCCCCTTTCAAGCCGAGGAAGGGGCTCCAAACCTGTATTCACATGATTTTTTTTAAAAAAAATAAAATTTGCAAAAGTAAGATGGTTTAGATATTTTTAAAAGGAGGGTCTCCAAAATTGAATAGGTTTCAGGTTTCTCCACACTTGGATCGCCTTTGCAAGACCTTAGTCTAAGTGGCAGTTAAAGATTTAGGCAGCAGAGGGTAATGAAAGGTGCACGAATAGTCGATGGGCACATTTCCTGGTATGTAAAACAGGGATAACAGTGTTTCTGCATGCAAAGTTTATGAAAAGTGCCTGGCCAGAAACGCCTCGTTTAGAGTGGCATGGAAGCCTGAGAGTTCCTGGTAGTTGTGTGTATTGTCTTGTACCTTTGTATCATGCTATCTCCCAAATCTGTTACTGAATTGCTGATAGGTTGGAAATAGTTTCATCTAGCTGTTGGGCTGCCATGGTTTAAGCTTCAGAGCAGGGAGCAGAATTGCGAGAATGTTGGTGGAAAGGAGTTTCAGTAACAGAAAAGACATTCAGATTTTGCTTCTAAACTGACTCTAAAATTTTTAGCTGATATTCTTTGTTCTTTTTCAGTTGAGATGCTGCTTTGGGTCACCAGGCTCTTTGGGTGTTCCTACTTAGTTGAAGTCTTGGTCTAGAATTATATTTATTTGGCTTTCTCTGATCAGTATTGAAGTTTGCCCTGCATTGCCAGTTTATTGGCTGTTTAAATTATGTCCTTTGTGTTCTGAGTACAATGCCATTGAACTTGTCTTTACCTTGACTTCATTAAGTAGTGTGAAAACTGCCTTTTGGTTAACATAGGAAAACATTTAATAGTTGTAAGCCATGTTGCTAATATCAAAGTAATTTTTAAAGCTTAAATTTTGTAATCTTGGAGCCAATTTAACTGTCAAGTGTCTAGAATATTGTTTTAAAGTTGAAAAGAGCCTGTGGGTAGGTTGTTTTTTTTTTTGGTGGGTCATGAGGCTTGAACTCTGGGCTTGGGCGCTGCCCTCCAGGTGAGTGTTCTACCACTTGAGCCACAGCACCACTTCCAGTTATCTAGTAGTTTATTGGAGATAAGAGTCTCATGGACTTTCCTGCCTGGGCTGGCTTGGAACCCTGATCCTCAGATCTCAGCCTCCTGAGTAGCTAGGATTACAGGCATGAGCCATTGGCGTCTGGCATGTGGGTAGTTTTTGAAAATGAGATTGTTGTGTGTTTAATGCAGGGAAGAGATTAACAAAGAGTGAGGCAGTAACTTGGAAAAAAAAATCAGGGCAAAATGTAGCAAGCAAATCAGTTGTATCATTAGATAGGCCCTCAAACCAAGTAAGTTTATTTTCTAAGTGAAGCAAAAGTCTATTTAAGCCGAACGTCTGTGGCTAACACCTATAATCCTAGCTACTCAGGAGGCTGAGATCTCAGGATCGAGGTTCAAAGCCAGCCTGGGCAGGAAAGGCTGAGAGTCTCTTATCTCCAATAAACCACTCAGAAAACTGGAAGTGCCACTGTGGCTCAAGTAGCCTTGAGCTGAAGAGCTTAGGAACAGCGCCAAGACCCAGAGTTCAAGCCCCATGACCAAAAAAAAAAAAAGTCTGTTTAAATGAGATTTGAATACATGAAGTTTTGTTGTATTGAGTTCTCTTAATTTTTCCAACAATATTTTTTTATGTACTTATTTCTTTCTTTCTTTAGAGGTGCTAGGGATTGAACTCAGAGCCTTGTGCCCTAGAGACATACTCCTTGCCTTTTTCTACTTTTGAGACACCATCATCCTTCTGTATATCTTAGGCTGACCTTGAATTCTGGGTTTTGTCTGTTTCCCTGCTACCCTACCCCCAAACTGAGATCACTGGAGAGGGGACATGTCCTGTGTAATCAGGTTCTCTTTTTTTTTTTTTTTCTTTTTTTTTCCAGTCCCAGGGCTTGAATGCAGGGCCTGGGCACTATCCTTGAGCTTCTTTTGCTCAAAGCTAGCACTCTACCACTTGAGCCACAGCACCAGCGTCACTTCTGGCTTTTTCTGTTTATGTGGTACTGAGGAATGGAACCCAGGGCTTCATGAATGGTAGGCAAGCACTGTACCACTAAGCCACATTCCCAGCCCCCAAAGGTAAGGTCTTATTGCTTCTTCACAATTGTGCATTACCTGTTACTATGTTCAACCTGGCATTCCCAGCATTAATTACATTTTGTATGATTTTATATTCTCTGTCCTTTTTCAGATTCCTCTCTGACCAAAGGGACTTCGAAGAAGAAAGAAAATGGCTTCTGAATCTGAAACTCTGAATCCCAGTGCTAGGATAATGACTTTTTATCCAACTATGGAAGAGTTCCGGAACTTTAGTCGGTACATTGCCTATATTGAATCACAAGGAGCACATCGGGCTGGGCTGGCCAAGGTAAGGAGTAGGATCTTACTACCTGGCAGAAATAAGGTTTTTTTTTTTCTGACTTTGTTTTCCCTACAGTTGAGACTACAATTGGGTGGGGCAGTGACTTTAGTGTCTTGGATTTGTAAGCTAATTTCTGCTGTTAACATCTGGAGTGGCTGAGCTGATTGTAGTCTTCACAAGGTCAGATAAAGAGTCTGGTTCTTTCTTCAGCTCAGAGGTGGAGCCTTAGTGAGGCATGGAGTGTGTTTGTGAGCTTGTATTAACCAGTCTTAGTGCTCAAACTCAGGGCAAGGGTGCTGTCCCTAAGCTTCTTTTGCTCAAGGCTAGCTCTACCCTTTGAGCCACAGCTCTACTTTCATCTCTTTTGGTAGTTTATTGGAGATGAGTCTTACGGATTTTCTACCCTAGTCTGGCTTCTCCAGTTTCCTTAGTAGCTAGGATTTATAGGCCTGAGCCACCAGTGCCTGGATGTTTTGTTGTTGTTATTGTTGTTGGTTTGTGTGTATGTTTTGTTGTTGTTTTGTTTTTTTGTGAGTCTTGGAGCTTGAATTCAAGTTCTGAGAGCAGTCCCTAAGCTCTTTTTTTTTTTTTTTTTTTTTTTTGTCGGTCGTGGGGCTTGAACTCTGGGCCTGGGCGCTGTCCCTCAGCTCTTCAGCTCAAGTCGAGCGCTCTACCACTTGAGCTACAGCACCACTTCCGGTTTTCTGGTGGTTTATTGGAGATAGGAGTCTCACGGTCTCTCCTGCCCGGGCTGGCTTTGAACCGCGATCCTCAGATCTCAGCCTCCTGAGTAGCTAGGATTACAGGAGTGAGCCACCAGCGCCCGGCCCCTAAGCTCTTTTTTTAAAAAAAAATTTTGTTTTCTTTTTTTGTGTCAATCCTGGGGCTTGAACTTGAGGCCAGGGCACTGTCCCTGAGCTCAAGGTTAGCACTCTACCACTTGAGCCATAGTGCCACTTCTGGCTTTTTCTTTTTTTTTTTTTTTCCTGGCTATGTGGTATTGAGGAATTGAACCCAGGGCTTCATTCATGGATGCCAGGCAAACAGTCTACAACTAAGACACATTCCCAGCCCAATAAGTACGTTTTCTATTGCATAGTATCATTTATTTCCTTATTCTCACCTATTCCTTCCCTTCCCTCTCCACCCACAGATTGCATAGTTAAAAATATTTTTTGGTACTGGGATTTGTACTCAGGGTCTTCTATACTAGATGGTTCCTCTAACACAAGCCATGATTCCAGCCCTGCTTTTTGCTGGATATTTGGGATGTTACATTTTGAGATAATTGAGAGAGTCAGTCTTTAACCCGATAAGCCACAGAGGCGTCCAGTAAGTTGTTGCAAGGAGGCAGAGGGTTGGTATTGGAACTGGGTCAGGATTAGCATGACAGCATCACTTCCTGTGTGGCCTAGGTAAATGAGACTCTCTTTGTAGTACATTCCACTGTTTGGATAGCAGCTTAGGCTGCTACACTGCCTTGTTGGTTCTCATTTGACTTTTTAATTTTTTTTATTGTCAGTCATATGGCTTGAACTCTGAGCCTGGGCGCTATCCCTGAGCTCTTCAGCTCAAGGCTCTACCACTTGAGCCACAGTGCCACTTACAGTTTTCTGGTGGTTAATTGGAAATAAGAGTCTCATGAAGGTGGGCGCCAGTGGCCCATGCCTGTAATCCTAGCTACTCAGGAGACTGAGATCTGAGGATCTTGGTTCAAAGCCAGCCTGGGCAGGAAAGTCCACGAGACTCTTTTTTTTGTCTTTGGTCGGTCATTGGACTTGAACTCTGGGCTTGGGCGCTGCCCCTGCACTCTTCATTTCAAGGTGAGTAGTCTACCACTTGAGCTACAACGACTCTTCTGGTTTTCTAGTGGTTTTTTGGAGATAAGAGTCTTACAAGACTTTCCTGCCCAGGCTGGCTTTGAACCTCGATCCTCAGATCTCAGTCTCCAGAGTAGCTAGGATCACAGGCGTGAGCCACCGATGCCTGGGTCCCTGGAGACTCTTATCTCCAATAAACCACTAGAAAACCGGAAGTGGCGCTGTGGCTCAAGCGGTAGAGCGCTCACCTTGAGCTGAAGAGCTGAGGGACAGCACCCAAGCCTCAGTGTTCAATCCCTAGGACTGGCAAAAAAAAAAAAAAAAAAAGAAAGGAAAAAAAAAGTCTCATGAACTTTTCTGCTGCAGCTGAATTTGAACTACGATCTTCAGAACTCAGCCTCCTGAGTAGCAAGGATTGCAGGCATGAGCCACCAGCACCCAGCTCATCTGACTTTTATTTTTTGTGTTCTCTTAGGTTGTTCCTCCCAAAGAATGGAAGCCAAGAACATCCTATGATGACATTGATGACTTGGTCATTCCCGCACCCATCCAGCAGCTGGTGACGGGACAGTCTGGCCTCTTTACCCAGTATAACATACAGAAGAAAGCCATGACTGTTCGGGAGTTCAGAAAGATTGCAAACAGTGATAAGTGAGTAGAATTCCTTTGGGTGGGGATGGGGGCAGTACTGAGGTTCGAATACAGGGCTTGGGCACTGTCCCTTAGCTTTTTCTCCTCAAAGCTGGTTAATTGGAGATAAGAGTCTCATGGACTTGCATGCCTGGGCAGGCTTCAAACTGATCCTCAGATCTCAGTCTTCTTTTTTTGGAAGTATAGGGGTTTGAACTCAGGGCTTTGTGCTCTCTAGATAGATGTGTTACCACTTAAGCATATCCCCATCCTTGTTTGCTATAATTATTATTCTAATACAGTCTCATATTTATGTCCTGACCAACTTAGATGGTGTCTTTGTATTTATGCTTCCTACATAGCTAGGATTATAAGTATTGACTACTATGCTCAGCTTTTATTGATTGACATGGGGTCTTAGAATACCCATCCTCCTGATTTTTGCCTTTCAAGTAGCTAGAAATACAGGGATGAATAAAATTGTGCCTGGCTAAATTTGTCCGTATTGGGTTTTTTTGTTTTTGTTTGTGGTGTTAGTACTTGGACTTGAACTCAGGGTCTATCTATTAGTCTTTTCACTCAAGGCTGGCTCTCTTCCCCTTGTGTCATAGCTCCACTTCATTTTTCATTGGTTAATTGGAGATAAGATTCTCAGACTTTCCTACCTAGACTGGCTTTGAACCTTGATTCTATGACTCAGCCCCTTGAGCAGCTAGAACTCTAAGAATGAGCTATTGATACCTGGTTAGTCCATATTCTGGTATAAAGTAATCTATTTTTTCCTACCAGAAGTAAAATAATTATATGGGCTTTTTTTTGAAAAAAAAAATTTTTTTTAGGTCCTAAAGACTGAATGCAGGGCCTTGTATAAATAAGCTAGGTAGTTACTTGTACAGGCTAGGCAAGTACTCAACCATTGAGCTAGATCCACCGCCAGCTCTAGAAAAAGAAGAATTTCCTGGCTCTGGCAAATTATATAGTTACACAGGAGAAAGTTGGAGGTGGTTGGGAAAAGAACTTTTTCCAGATTTTTTTTTTTTTTGTTTTTTTGGTTTTTTTGTCGGTTGTGGGACTTGAACTCTGGGCCTCGACGCTGTCCCTCAGCTCTTCAGCTCAAGGCGAGCGCTCTACCACTTGAGCTACAGCGCCACTTCCGGTTTTCTGGTGGTTTATTGGAGATAGGAGTCTCACGGTCTCTCCTGCCCGGGCTGGCTTTGAACTGCGATCCTCAGATCTCAGCCTCCTGAGTAGCTAGGATTACAGGCGTGAGCCACCAGCTTTCCAGATTTGTTGATACACCTTCCTTGTCAAAAAGTGGCCTTGGTAGTTCCCCTGGGGATCCTGTCTTCAGAAACATGAAGATTTTCTGTACTCATTGGCTACAGTCTCAAATCTGTTCTTTTTCTTTTTCTTTTTTTTGTGCCATTCCTGGGGCTTGAACTCAGGGCCTGGGTGCTGTCCCTGAGCTTTTGTGCTCAAGGCTAGTACCCTACCCTTTTATTAGAACCAGAACTCCACTTCCAGCTTTTTGGTGGTTAATTGGAGATAAGTCTCATAGAAGCCAGGCACTGGTGACTCACGCCTATAATCCTAGCTACTTAAGAGGCCTCTTGAGTTCTGAGGATCATGGTTCAAAGCCAGCCCTGTCTCTTATCTCCAGTTAACCACCAGAAAACCAGAAGTAGTGCTGTGGTTCAAGTGGTAGAGAGCTCGCTTTGAGCTGAAGAGCTCTGGGACAGGGCCCAAGCCCAGAGTTCAAGCCCCATGACTACCACCACCAACAAAAAAAAGAGTTTCATGGAGCCAGGCATCTGAGGCTCACATCTGTAATCCTAACTACTTAGGAGACTGAGATCTGAGGATCAGAGTTTGAAGCCAGGCCAGGCAGAAAAGTCCCCATGAGATTTTTTTTTTTTTGTCAGTCTTGGGGCTTGAACTCTGGGCTTGGGCGCTGTCCCTGCGCTCTTCTGCATAAGGCATGCGCTCTACCGCTTGAGCCACAGCACCACTTTGGGTTTTCCAGTGGTTTGTTGGAGATAAGAGTCTCATGGACTTTTCTGCCCAGGCTGGTTTTGAACCATGATTCTCAGATCTCAGTCTCCTAAGTTAGGATTACAGTTGTGAGTCACCGGTGCCTGGATTCTTATCTGTCAGCTTCTGACTAGCTAGGATTACAGATGTGAGTCACCCATTATTACCCAGCTTTCATTTTTTAAAAAATCTAATTCTGTTGTCAAGGTGTGATGTTGAGGGGTTACAGTTACGTATGTAAGGTAATGAGTACATTTATTGTCAAACATTGTTATCCTCTCTTGTTTTCCTCCCACTCATTGTTTTGACATTAACAGGTGTGAATCCATATGGCTACCAAGCAAGTTGCCATTTTGTATCACTCCATACTTTGCCAGTATGTTATCTGAAAATGTCTTTAGCCTGTGCTGTTGTATGCAGTCTTTTTTTTTTTTTTTTTTTGGATTCTCAACCTCAGACTCACAGAGAGCAGTTTTTGTGTTTTCTTCTTTTGGTTTTGACTGCTTCTTAATCATCACTATCAGATCTTCTTACTTCCCTTTTTGCTCTGCAGTTTTGAGTTTGCTTAGGGATGACTGTCTTTCCCTTGCTTCATTTCCTGGGTCTTTTCCCTCTACTCATGTCTCTGTTTTTTTGGTCGTTCGTGGGGCCTGAACTCTAGGCCTGGGTGCTGTCCCTCAGCTCTTCAGCTCAAGGCAAGCACTCTACCACTGAGCCACCTTCCCAGCCCCTACTCATATCTCTTTTGCAGCCTGTCCTGTGAGCCAGGGCCGAGTACAGCTCACACTCTTCATTCTTCTGTGCTTAGTATCTCTCTCACTTCATAGTGCCACTTCCAGTGAGCCACAGCACCACTTCCAGCTTTTTCTGCTTATGTGGTGCTGAGGAATCAAACCCAGGGCCTCATGCATGCAAAGCAAGCGCTCTACCACTGAGCCACCTTCTCAGTTCCCATAAAAAAATTTTTTTTTTGTCGGTTGTGGGGCTTGAACTCTGGGCCTGAATGCTGTCCTTCAGCTCTACAGCTTAAGGCTAGTGCTCTAGCCGTTGAGCTACAGCGCCACTTCTGGTTTTCTGGTGGTTTATTGGAGTTTCACTGACTTTCCTGCCTGGGCTGGCTTTGAACCGCGATCCTCAGATCTCAGCCTCCTAAGTAGCTAGGATAACAGGTGTGAGCCACCAGCGCCTGCCCGGCCCATAATAACTTATTTATTTATTTATTTATTTATCTATTTATTTATTTGTTTATTTATTTGCAGGTCATGGGGCCTGAACTCTGGGCCTGGACATTGTCCCTCAGCTCTTCAGCTCAAGGCTAGCGCTCTACCACTTGAGCCACAGCATCACTTCTGGCTTTTTTCTTTTTGCTTATGTGGTGCTGGGGAATCGAACCCAGGGCCTCATGCATGCAAGGCAAGCACTCTACCACTGAGCCACTTTCCTAGCCCCCCATAATAACTCTTAAATGGGTAGGTTTTGTTTTTTTTTTTGGTCAGGGGGCTTGAACTCAGGGCTTTTGCTCCAGGCTAATGCTCTATCACTTTGAGCCACAGCTCTACTTCCGGTTTTCTGGTGGTTAATTCCAGATGAGAGTCTCATGGACTTTCCTGACTGGAATGGCTTTGAACTGTGTTCCTTAGATCTTTGCCTCCTGAGTAGTCAGGCATGAGCCTAGCTAAATGGGTAACATTTTTTAAAATAAGGAGTAGGGAGTACTAGCCTTGAGCTGAAGAGCTGAAGGACAGCGCCCAGGCCAAGAGTTTAGCCCCCATGACCGACAAAATATGATAAAATATGAAGTAAATTCTCAGTAGGTGATTACAAGTTTGAAGAATGCAGATTTTTTTCTGTAGCTTTTGTCTATATCAGGTATGTATGTAGATATACATGTGTATATCTACATACATATCTATGTGGATTTTACAAGTATTTGAAATACAAACTATATGTATGTATTTTTTTATTTTTTATTTTTTATCAGTGGTGGGGCTTGAACTGCGGGCCTGAGTGTTATCCCTGAGCTCTTCAGCTCAAGCGAGCATTCTACCACTTGAGCCACATCACCAGTTCTGGTTTTCTGGTAGTTAACTGGAGATGAGTCTCATGGACTTTCCTTCCCAGGCTGGCTTTGAACCGTGATCCTCAGATCTCAGCCTCCTGAATATATTTTGCTAAGTATTTTTCCTTTTTTTTTTTTTTTTCCCCAGACCTAGGGCTTGAACTCAGGGCCTGAGCTTTGTCCCTGAACCTGAGCCACAGTGCCACTTCTGGCCTTTTCTGTTTATGTGGTACTAAGGAATCAAACCCAGGGCTTCAAGCATGCTAGGCAAGCACTCTACCACTAAGCCACATTTCCAGCCCCCTTAAACTAGTTTAGCTCAGGTGCAGGGCCTGGGTGTGTGTGGGGGGAGTGGGGGGATATTGAGGGAGGCACTTCCATTAGAGTTTTGAAAGCCAGATTAACTATCATTTAGTCCAAATGTCTTGATGTTCTTGCCTTAACATGGTTCATAATGCCTACTGAATTTATTCAGTGGCTAATTCTTTTGTGTTGTTTGTCTTGACTTTGAAAGGTATTGTACCCCACGCTACAGTGAATTTGAAGAGCTTGAGCGAAAGTACTGGAAAAACCTCACATTCAATCCTCCCATTTATGGCGCGGATGTCAATGGTACTCTCTATGAACAGGTGAGGCCTATCAAATCTTCCTGCTACATTTTTGAAAATTTGCAACATAATACCAGCCTTTGTGTCTAGCACTTAGTAGGTACTTAAAAGCTGCTTGGTGCATTAGTAGATTAACAAATGAATGGTCTGCCACCAACTGATTTGCTATTCTCACTTAATTTTGCATGTGACTGAACTTTATTTCTCCCACTGTACATGTGAAGTAGATGATCTGGTATTTTTTTCAAGGGCTGTGAGCTTAGTCTGTGGGAGGTAGATGATGAGTTCTTGAAAGAGTGGGGTGGATTGCAGAAAATGAAATGATGGGGGAGAAGCCATGTGCTTTCTGCAGAAAAAAGATCCCTGACTAATCTAATGAAAGGGGTATATATTTAAGAAGAGAGACATATTTAGATTTTCAGTACTCTCGAGCAGAAACTATTTTAACTGCTTGCATTGGCTTGGGGTGTTATGCTTTATGGTGTAGAGAATTGCCTTACTGTAGAAGGGGGAGTATTTGAGACTGCATTTGGATGATTTAAACAATCTGTAGGGCTTTTGAGGTATTATCTCTCTGATCAATTCTAACCTTTTTAGAAATTATTGGAAGAAAGGAGTTTCAGCAGTGCGTGAAGTGTGGTCATAACAATTGCTTTGGATGGTGGGGAGTCATACTTTGTATAGATAAATGGCAGAAAGGACCTGGGCTAGGGAGGTGGAAAAGCAGGACATGGTAATCTAGAACCTGCTTACAGGAAGGGGCTCACAGCTGACCATTATAACTCAGGGAAAAGAAACTGTAGACTTTGTGTGATGACACTGCCCAGTAGGAACTAGAGCTAAAAGCCATAAGACTGTTACAGTTAATGCTTTGCTTTCCATACTTGTTGTTAAGACTGCTCACCTTCAACTTTCTTTGTATATAACCCAGGCAGGACTTGAACTTGATATCCTCTTGCCTTTCAAGTGCTAGGATTGCAGTTGCAGGCAAACGCCAGCCACGCACAGACACGTGTATGTTACTCCTAGGGCTTGAACTGATTACCTGGGAACTGTCTCTGAGCTTCTTTTTTTTTGTGGGAAAAAAATGTATATTTATGATTTTCCAGCTGGATTCAGTTTAGATGATTCCAATTTTGTTGGCAACATCTAAAGCATCATAATCAGGAGCCAGTCGAACATATGCCTTCTTCTCTCCATCAGGTCTGATCAGGGAATTGACCTTAGCCACATCAATGTCATAGAGCTTCTTCACAGCCTGTTTGATCTGATGCTTGTTGGCCTTAACATCCACAATGAACACAAGTGTGTTGTTGTCTTCTATTCATGGCTGACTCAGTGGTCAGGGGAACTTGATAGCATAGTGGTCAAGCTTGTTTCTCCTCGGAGCACTCTTCCGAGGGTATTTGGGCTGTCTTCAGAGCTGTAGCGTCTTGGGCCGCCGGAAGGTGGGTGAAGTGCGGATCTTCTTCTTTTTGTGGCTGTGGACACCATTCAGCACTGCCTTCTTGGCCTTCAAAGCCTTTTCCTTGGCTTCGGCTTTAGAAGGGGCAGGAGCTCCCTTGTTTGCTTTCGGCGCCATCTTGGTGAAAAGGTCTGAGCTTCTTTTGCTCAAGGCTAGCACTCTGCCACTTGAGCCACAGTGTCACTTCCAGCTTTTTCTGTTTATATAGTACTGAGGAATTCAACCGAGACTTCATGCATTTTAGGCAAGCACTCTACCACTAAGCCACATTCTTAACCCACTTCTGGCATTTCCTGAGTACTTTTATTGGACATAGAGAGTCTCACAGACTTTACTGCCCAGATTGGCTTCAAACTGAGGTCCTCAATCTCAGCCTCCTGAGTAGCTAGGATTACAGGCATAAGCCACTAGTCTCCAGCTGTTTTTTAGTGCTAGCAGGAACCATGTCAAATACAAGCCTTTTTTTTTTGGTCAGTTGTGGGGCTTGAACTCTGAGCTTTGGCGCTGTCCCTGTGCTCTTCAGCTCAAGGTGAGTGCTCTACCTGAGTCACAGTGCCACTTCTGGTTTTCTGGTGGTTTATTGGAGATAAGAGTCTCACAGACTTTCCTGCCTCTGGACTGGCTTTGAACTGTGATCCTCAGATCTCTGCCTCCTGAGTAGCTAGGATTACAGGCATGAGCCACTGGCACCCAGCTAATACAAACCTTTTGGGTTTTTTTTTTTCTCTCTCTCTCTTGTTTTTTTGTTTTTTGTTTTGTTTTTTGTTTTGCCAGTCCTGATGCTTGAACTTAGGGCCTGGGCACTCTTCCTGTGCCTTTCTTTCTGTGCTCAAGGCTAGCACTCTTGAGCCACAGTGCCACTTCTGGCTTTTTCTGTCTGTATATGTGGTACTGAGGAATTGAACCCAGGGTTTCAGGCATGCACTCTACCACTAAACCACATTCCCAGCCCAACATGCCTTTTCTTGAGCTATACCAACTGAGCTATATTCTCAATACCTGGGTCCTACTCTACCCTTGAATTCTGGGCTTAGGCCCAGTCTCTTAGCTCTTCAGTTCAAGGCGAGCACTCTACCACTTGAACCATGATGCCACTTCCAGTTTTCTGGTGGTTTATAGGAGATAAGAGTCTCACAGTCTTTCTTGCCCAAGCTGGCTTTGAACCATGATCCTCAGATCTAAGCCTCCTGAGTAGCTAGGATTACAGGCGTAATCTACTGGCACCAACGGGTGCTGAGCTTTTGATGGTATTCCTTATGTTGGCTGGCCATGAAAGCTCATCTGAGGCCTCTCCATGCAAATGTAACCTGTCTGGACTATCATTTGCTTGGCAGCATGTGGATGAGTGGAATATTGGCCGGCTGAAGACAATCCTGGACTTGGTGGAAAAGGAGAGTGGCATCACCATTGAAGGTGTGAACACCCCATACCTGTACTTTGGCATGTGGAAGACATCTTTTGCCTGGCATACAGAAGATATGGACCTCTACAGCATCAACTATCTGCACTTTGGGGAGCCCAAGTCCTGGTAAAGGCAGCCTGCACTTGTTCCTGGCCTTCTGGCCTTCCATGCACACAGGAAGTACCTAGGGTGGTTGAAGTGAGGATTCTGGTACTTTAGACTTGGGGTGGATCTGGTATTCCACCTTTGAGATGAGCTTTCAAGCCTTTTTTTTTTTTCCCCCAGCTCCCAGGGCTTGAACTTCCAGGGCCTGGAAGTTGTCGCTCAAGGCTAGTAAGCTATCACTATGAGCTCCAGCTGCCACTTCCCATTTTAAGCTAGTTAATTGGAGATAAGAGTCTCAGAGACTTTCCTGCCTGGGCTGGCTTCAAACTAATCCTCAGTTCTCAGCCTCCTGAATAACAGCACCCAGCTTCAGGTCATCATTTAAGTAGCAAGGTTTTATTTGGCTAAGCCAGTACTCTGCTACACTCCTACCTCTTTTGTGTGTGTGTGTGTTTAAAGTTTCTTTTTTTTGGGGGGGTCCAGTTGTGGGGCCTGAACTCTGGGCCTGGGCGCTGTCCCTCAGCTCTTCAGCTCAAGGTTAGTGCTCTACCACTTGAGCCACAGCGCCACTTCCGGCTTTTTTCCTTTTTGCTTATGTGGTGCTGAGGAATCGAACCCAGGGCCTCAGGCATGCAAGGCAGGCGCTCTACCACTGAGCCACCTTCCCAGCCCCTAAAGTTTCTAATTGTTATTATAAAGGTGATGTACAGAGGGATTACAGTTATATAAGTCAGGTAAAGTATACATTTCTTTTTGGACAGTGTCACCCTTCCCTCGCACTCTCTCTCTGTTTTCCCCTCCCTTCCTCAGCTACAAGTTGTGTAGTTCATGGTCCATATAGTTTCTAGCGAGTACCACTGCTGCATTGTTCACCCTTTGTACTAGCCTGTCCACTGCTTTCCTAACTCATTCTTCTGAATAAGCCGGAGGCATTTCTTAGAGGCAGACTTTCAAGACTGGAATCAGTTCTTGAGATGACAGAAAGCTTTCATTTTCTCTAGGAAAAACCAATTGCTGGGCAGCAGTGTGTTTAATAGAGGAGGGGGATCCGCAAAGCTACTCCGGTGTTTCCTGGTATCCCAATACTGGTAACAACCAGTCTTGCCAGGAGATGGCGATTCACTGTGTTCTCTCTCCATACTGCCTCTTCTCTGAGCCTCAGCATTTTAGTGACTATGTTGCTGGCGATGATGATGATCAAGACTTATGAAGCCCATCCTCAGAGCAGATAGAAAGCAGAAAGTGGAAAGCAACCATACTGTGGCAGAAAAGTTTTGAAGAGCAAGTCGTGACTCTGAGGTCTGCCTGAGACCTAGTTGAGGACATGGGTAGGCTGGAGGGATGTTTGGGGGTGGGAGCTAGGGAAGTGTGGCCAGCCTGCTGGAACAGTAGCAGAGTTATTTGATAAAGAAGACCCTGGCACACAAATCCACTGGTGCTGTGTTCAGGCTGAGAAATGAGGCATCAGGGAAATTGTATTGGTTTGGATTTACTTTTTGAACATATTAAGCCACATCCATCCCCCTGGGTAATGTAATGTTGAGGAAAGAAGCCTTTTGTACCCATAGTTATTTAAACCATCAAGCCATTGTCCCTGGCCATTGTCCCACTAGAGGGCTTGCCTTGTACAGTTTGCCATTGTTCTCTTGCATCTTTATCATTGTTTATTGTAAAGTTCCCTGCCACTGGATTTCCACTCTGATTCATCCAGATGTTTGGGGCAGTAATTGAGTACTCACCTATCATGTGCAAGATCCTGAGTTTCATCCTCAGGACTACATGAAAGTGAACAAAGGAAAAGAGATGGTTTAGTTACTGTGTATTCTTTTTTTTTTTTTTTTTGGTCATGGGACTTGAACTCTGGGCCTGGGCGTTTCCCCTCAGCTCTTCAGCTCAATGCGAGTGCTCTACCTCTTAAGCCACAGCGCCACTTCCAGTTTTCTAGTGGTTTATTGGACATCAGAGTCTCACAGACTTTTCTGCTTGGGCTGGCTTTGAACCATGATCCTCAGATCTCAGCCTCCTGAGTAGCTAAGATTACAGGCGTGATCCACCAGCGCCCTGCTAATTACTGTGTATTCTTTCTTGGTCATTTGAAATTGAAGTTCCAGAGACTTCTGATGAATGTCAAAGAGTTTTATTTTTGGGGGTCGGGGTACTGATGCTGAGACTTAAACTCATGGCCTTGTCCTCTTTCTTAGCTTTTTCATCAAAGCTGGCACGCTACCACTTGACCTACACCTCCACTTACTGCTTTTGGGTAGTTAGTTGGAGGTAAGAGTCTCAGATTTTTCTGCACAGGCTCACATTGAACCTTGATCCTCAGATCTCAGCCTCCTGAGTGGCTAGAATTGTAGGCATTGAACCATCAGTGCCCAACTCAAAGACCTTTAGGTGACACTTTCCTCAACTCTGTTCTATTTCATAAGGGAACTGTTTGGGTTAGAGTTTTTTGAGCTTGTTAGCCTTGAACTGTTGGGCTTAAGCCAATCCCTGCCTTAATCCAAACCCAGCTGCTCCCCTAAGCTGGGACCACAAGCATGTGCCTTGCTGAAATATTCTTCAGCATATATAAGAAAGCAACCAATAAGGTTGCTGTGAATTCAGAATATAAAGTTGAATAGTTTTGCAAAAGTTTAATTAAAATTGTTTTAGGTATTATTTTCCTTCTTTCCTTCCATCCTTCTTTCTCTCTCTCTTTCTCTTTCTGAAAAGTAGCTTCTGTGATGTCTAGACACCCCACCAGGTGGAGGAGTAATTATTAGGTAATCAGTATAGCTTTTATGGAGATGAAGGGAAGATGGGTTCAGCAGCTGAAAAGGTACCATGTCCTTAGTGTCTCCTCCATCTCTTCCCTATTTTCCATTGCTCCAGCCTCCCCCAGTTAGGCCTTTCCAGTTCTGCTGGGAGCATTTTGAAAATCACAGAGGTATATGATGCCATGCTTTATTTCCCCCAACCCTTTAAACTTTTTTTTTTTTTGTCATGGGGCTTGAACTCTGGGCATGTGTGCTGTCCCTTCGCTCTTCAGCTCAAGACCAGTGCTCTACCACTTGAGCCATAGCACCATTTCCAGTTTTCTGGTGGTTTATTGGAGATAAGAGTCTCACGGACTTTTCTGCCCAAGCTGGCTTTGAACTGCAATCCTCAGAT
Source organism: Dipodomys merriami (assembly GCF_024711535.1). Classification (NCBI taxonomy): domain Eukaryota; kingdom Metazoa; phylum Chordata; class Mammalia; order Rodentia; family Heteromyidae; genus Dipodomys; species Dipodomys merriami. Next base: position 1,889,860 of record NW_027202505.1, on the reverse strand, counting down.
CTCAGCCTCCTGAGTATCTAGGATTATAGGCATGAGCCACTGTAACCTGGCACACTTCTTATTTTTAATGGACACATTATAATATGTATAATATATGTATTCATACCCCATGACATTTCAGTATATGTATGCAATGTGCAGTGATTAGATAAGGGTAGTTGGCATGTCCCATCACCCGAGACATTAATCAAGCTCCTTAGTTCCTATCATCCTCTGCCCAGTGTCTGATGCTCTTATTTGGTTGCAGGTACTCTGTTCCACCTGAGCATGGAAAACGGTTGGAGCGCCTTGCCAAAGGTACCATGCCTTTTCTGGGTATTGGATGGATCCTCCTACAAACTGCTTTCTGCTCAGAAGTATCTGTTGTCTGTGGTCTGTGGCCTTTCTTAGGCTTGCACTGTGTGTATCTGTGAGCTCATTTGCCAGATTGGCTACCTTAGCAGAGCTAACTAGATTCTTTGCTCTGCCTAAGAAGAAATGTTGTCCTTACTTCTTTGACTTTTTTTTTTTTGTTCGGTCGTGGGCCTTGAACTCTGAGCTTAGGCACTGTCCCTGTGCTCTTCAGCTCAAGGCAAGCACTCTACTGCTTGAGCCTTAGAGCCACTTCCAGTTTTCTAGTGGTTTATTGGAGATAAGAGTCTCACGGACTTTCCTGCCTGGGCTGGCTTTGAACCGAAATCCTTACATCTCAGCCTCCTGAGTAGTTAGGATTATAGATATGAGACACCGGTGCCTGGCTTTCTTTGACTCTTTTTACTGGCATTTCTTCCCAACCCTCCCCAGCCTGGGTTTCTTTGCCCAAGGAAAAACATGAGTCATTTTGGTCATGGCTCTTCGGCCAGTACTTCAAATATTAAAGCCAGTGTTGAGTAGACCTGTTCCTCTAGAGAGTCTATTTTGAGAACCGTAGGGTAGATGTGGTTACGAAGCCTGAGGGTCTGATTTTAGTATTTCAGCACTAGAGAAAGTCCTAGTTTTCAGACCTCTGTAAGAACAGAGGCAGCTTATATAAATGATCCCAGTCCTCCAAATTCAGTTTGACTATGCAGACAGTGCCCTATTGGAGTGAGCCCAAAGGCTCACTGCAGAATTTTAGAATGAGCCCAGAGGATCATTTGTCACTCATCCTTCTTCATCCAGATAAGATACACAAGTGTGAAGTGACTCTAGGATTACAGAGCTAGTGTGGAGCCCACTCATTAACCTAGACCTGCTTTTTTTTGTTCAGGCTTTTTCCCAGGAAGTTCTCAAAGCTGTGAGGCTTTCCTCCGCCATAAGATGACCCTGATTTCGCCTCTGATGCTGAAGAAATACGGCATTCCCTTTGACAAGGTAAGCTGATTTTACATATGGAAGTTAGTAGATTTACATCAAAGCTACCTTTTGTGGTCTTTGCTTTAGTTGGACCCTAGTTCATCACTTCATCTGGTGGGATTTCATCTAAAAGTGGGTCTGATGTGATCTGGTGCTGGGGGAAGAAAAGTCAGGTCCCTTGCACAGGGTTAGTATGGAGGAAGGTTTCATTGTATACAGTCTTGTTTGCATCTGATGTATTTAAGACTTTGTTTTTTACACAAGACAGAGACACTGCTCATTTTATGCCTCATTCTTGCTTGCAGAGTTAATAGTGGCAGAGTCAAAGTTCAGGCACAAGCCCACTTCTGTAACTTTCTGTCATGTATAGCGGCTGTTTTAAGTCTGTTCTTCTTTAGGTCACTCAAGAAGCTGGAGAATTTATGATCACTTTTCCTTATGGTTACCATGCTGGGTTCAACCATGGCTTCAATTGTGCCGAGTCTACCAATTTTGCTACCCGTCGGTGGATTGAGTATGGGAAGCAGGCTGTGCTGGTAAGTCCTAGTGAATTCTTCCTGTAATACCATGACCAAGGGCATTTGGGTGAGGCCATTGATTTTAGGTGCATTGTCTGGGGTCAGGATGTGTCTCTTAACTGCTGGAATTCAGAAACGGTTACTCACAAAGAATTTTTTCTGTGTGTTCCATTTTAGAAAGTATGAAATAATGTTCCACACTTCATTCATCAATAAGAGCATACCTGTGTATAGTATTTGCTAAAGTCCTTCTGAGGTCCCCATTCCCCTCCATCCTCCCATACCCCTTTTTATTTTGACAGTATTGGACTTGAATTCAGGGCTTAAGGCTAGCACTCTACCACTTGCGCATCAGCTCTACTTCTGGCTCTTTGCTGGTATATTGGAGATAGGAGTCTCACAGACATTCTTGCCGTGGCTGGCTCTGAACCATAAGCAATCCTCAGATCTCAGCTTCCCAAATAGCTAGGATTATAGACGTGAGCCACCAGCTCCTGGCTCCACTCCCTTTTCTTTCTGCAGTATTGAGATTGAATGAACCCAGGGCTTTTTAAAATTGTATTTTGACACAGGGTCTCACTAAATTTCCTGTGCTGGCCTCAAACCTGGAATCCTCCTGTCTCAGTCTGGGATTAATTGTAGATTTTGCCACCATGCCTGGTTAGACTTTGCTTGAGAAATCCTGAAGGGTTTATGTATATTACAAGCAAGCAGCAGGATTGGACCTGTTTTTTGTTGTTGTTGTTGTTTTTGTTTTTTTTTGGGTCTGGTCGTGGGGCCTGAACTCTGGGCCTGGGCGCTGTCCCTCAGCTCTTCAGCTCAAGGCTAGCGCTCTACCACTTGAGCCACAGTGCCACTTCCAGCTTTTTCTGCTTATGTGGTGCTGAGGAATCGAACCCAGGGCCTCATGCATGCAAGACAAGCACTCTACCACTGAGCCATCTTCCAGCCCCCCCCCCCTTTTTTTTTTGTGCCAGTCTAGCAGTTTATGCTTGGGGCCCAGGCATGGTCCCTGAGCTTTTTTTTTTTTTTTTTTTGCTAGCACTCTATTAATTGGCATTTCTGGAATTTTCTGTGTATTTGGTACTGAGGAACCGAGCCTAGGGCTTCATGTGTGCTAGGTAACCACTCTACCACTAGACCCCATTCCCAGCCCTAGGGTTGGACCTTTAATGCAAGGTAGTAAACGGGCTGTTGTGATCCTGGCTTGCATAACTCCAAGCACAGGTGGCTGTTACCTTTCTGGGCCCTGGGTGAACAACGCAATTCTAACCGATCATGCCCAGATGAATCCACCCCTCTGCCAAGAATTCTCAGCTTTTTTTTTTTTTCTGCTTCCTTCATGTTCAAAAGCTCAGCAAAGATAAGATCCCTTTAGTCTGTAAACTGAAAGAGTGTGGTCTGAAACCATATCATACTTTTTTCTACTTGGAAGAGGGAGGGTGGGATGGGATGTAGGTGGGGTGGGAGCAGGTAAGATATGCTCACCTGTGGATTCCTTGTGGCAGTGCTCCTGCAGGAAGGATATGGTGAAGATCTCCATGGATGTGTTTGTGAGGCGGTTCCAGCCAGAAAGGTACAAACTTTGGAAAGCTGGGAAGGACAGCACAGTTATTGATCATACTCTGCCCACGCCAGAAGCAGCCGAATTTCTGAAGGAGAGTGAACTGTCCACAAGAGCTGTGAATGAGCAGTGCCCAGAGGAGGACATGGAGGGGATCGAGGATGGAGAGGAGGGGGACCTGAAGAGAAGGTAATTGGGAGCCCTGTGCGGTTGCTGGTATCTGGGCAGCTCCTATAGCCTTCTACTCCTATAGCCTTCAGAGAGACTGTTACTTATTTATTTTTTAATTGGTTATGGGGCTTGAACTCTGGGCCTGGGCACTGTCCCTTCATTCTTCAGCTCAAGGCTAGTACTCTACCATTTGAGCTATAGCACCACTTTCAGTTTTCTGGTAGTTTATTTGAGATAAGCCCAGGTTGGCTTTGAACCGTGATCCTCAGATCTCAGCCTCCTGAGTAGCTGGATTACAAGCATGAGCCACTGGCACCAGGCTCAGAGATAGAGTCACACCTGAGGGAGTTGTCTTCTGGCAAAGGCTCCAGAGCCTTTAGTCTTGTCTTGAACTCAAGGCTTTGTGTTCTCTCTTGGCCACACTTCTACTTCTGTCTCTCTCTTTCTTTCTTTCTCTCTTTTTTTCTTTTTCTCTTTCTTTCTTACTTACTTTCTTTCTGCTGATTAATTGGAGATAAGGATTTCAAGGAGTTTTCTGCTAAGGCTGGCTTCCAACCATAATTCTCCGTCTTATTCTCCTGAGTAGCTAGGATTATAAGCATGAGCCGCCAGTGCCCAGGTCTCTAGAGCCTTTAGACCGGAGTATTCTAGCTCTTCCTGTGGCTTTTACTTAGAAATGAAGATATGCAGCTTGTAGAGGGCAAGAGGTGCAAGGCATGCAATGCAGGGCACTCCTGCCCCCCAAATTGATTTCTTTCTCAGCACATCATGGTTGGTGTTTTTTGGCGGTAGTGTTAAGGCTCAAACCCAGGCCCTTGCTAAACAAAAACTTTACCACCAAGCTATATCCAGGTGCTTGAACTCAGAGTCTAGGCATTATCTGAGATTTTTTTGCTCAATCCTAATGTTCTATCACTTGAGCCACAACTCTACTTCACGCTTTTTTGTTAGTTGGAGATAAGAGTCTCATGGACTTTCTTGTTTGGGCTGGCTTTGAACCATGATCCTCTGATCTCAGCCCCCTAAGTAGCTAGGATTACAGACATGAATCACTGATGCCTGTCCGAGTGTTTTATAAAGGAGAACTTGGCCATGTGTAAAGCTTTTGAGGGCAAGAAGGCCTGGAGGGCATTGACTAGGTATGTAGTACAGACCTGGAATTATATATGTTTCTTTGCAGTCTTCACAACAAATTTGCAAGGTGAGTGGAGGTAACCTGTATTTCTTTTTTTTTTCTTTTTTCTTTTGTCAGTCATGGGGCTTGAACTGTGGGCCTGGGCCCTGTCCCTCAGCTCTTCAGCTCAGGCTAGCACTCTACCTCTTGAGCCACAGCACCACTTCTAGTTTTCTGGTGTTTTATTGGAGATAAGAGTCTCATGGACTTTCTTGCCTGTGCTGGCTTTGAATGCGATTCTTAGATCTCAGCCTCCCGAGTAGCTAGGATTACAGGCATGAGCTACTGGTGCCCGGCTACCTGTACTTTCTAGATGACAGAATGAACAGTGAGGTCCCTTATCTTGGGCCATATAAGCAAGAAAGAGTTGGCCCAGGGTTTTGGTTCTTGCCATGTATTATGGGTTTTATGTGGATGTATGTGAGTATGTGGGATAGGTTGGCTCTTACAAGTTTTTTTTTCTTTACAGCCTGGCCAAGCATCGTATTGGGACAAAGAGACACCGGGTTTGTCTCGAAATACCACAGGAGGTGAGTCAGAGCGAACTCTTCCCCAAGGAGGAGTTGAGTTCCGGACAGTATGAGATGACAGAGTGCCAGGCTGCCCTCGCCCCAGTGAGGCCCACCCACAGCTCTGTGCGACAAGTGGAAGACGGCTTACCCTTCCCAGGTGAGTTATGATGCTTTTTCCACACCCCTGTCTGTTCCATGTTCAAGACCATATTAAATGCTCCATCAAAAATAATAGGAGTGGGGAGCTGGGAAGGTGGCTCAATGGTAGAGTGCTTGTCTCGCCTGTGTGAGGCCCTGGATTCAATTCCTCAGCACCACAAAAGCAGAAAAAGCCGGAAGTGGCGCCGAGGTTTTAGCAATAGAGCACTTAGCCTTGAGCTGAAGAGCTGAGGGACAGCATCCAGGCCCAGAGTTCAGGCCTCACAACCAACCCCCTCCCCCCCCCCCCAAAAAAAAATAATAATAGGAGGGGGCCAGGAAGGTGGCTTAATGGTAGAGTGCTTGCCTAGCATGCATGATACCCTGGGTTCGATTCCTCAATACCACATACACAGAAAAAGTTGGAAATAGCTCTGTGGCTCAAGTGGTAGAGTGCTAGCAAAAGAAGCTCAGGGACAGTGCCCAGCCCCTGAGTTCAAGCCTCAGGACTAGCAAAAAAAAAAAAAAAAATAGGAGGAACCAGGTTTGGGAGCAAACCTATGATTGGTTTGTGAGGAGTATGTAGGGAAGACTAGGCATAGAGGGAAAGCTCATCCTGCTGCCTGGCAAGGAGTGAGGAGAAAATGGAAGACTTTGGTATAGGTGACTCCTAGGAGATAAGGCAGGCAGATGCAGCACACAAGAGAGGAGGAGCCTGGCAAATGCCTGGTGCTGGGAAGCAGCATGATGACCTCCAGGTGAGCTGGTGGCGATGTCTGGCATTGTGTTTCCAGGAAACAACTCATAAAGAAGAATGAGAGAATATGGAACTATATGCCATCTAATGTTATTTATTAATTTTATTTTCAGATAGGGTTTATTTTCAGACTGTGTACCCTGGGGTGCCTGGAACTCACTATTATAGCCCAGGTTGGCTGTCATCTTTTATTTTTCCTTTTATTCATTTATTTTTGCCTGTTCTGGGGCTATCCCTGAGCTTTTTTTGTTCAAGACTATATAGTGCTCTACCACTTGAGACACAGCACCACTTCTGGTTTTTTTTGGTTGTTGTTTCTTTGTTTTGTTAATTGGAGATCAGAGTCTCATGGACTTTTCTTGCCTGGGCTGGCTTCAAACTGTGATCCTCAGATCTCAGCCTCCTGAGTAGCTAGGATTACAGGCGGGAACTACCAGCACCCAGCTTTTTCTTTCTTTTTTATTTGGGGGGGGTGTCCAGTTGTGGGGCCTGAACTCTGGGCCTGGGTGCTGTCCCTTAGCTCTTCAGCTCAAGGCGAGCACTCTATTGCTTGAGCCACAGCGCCACTTCTGGTTTTCTAGTGGTTTATTGGAGATAAGGATCTCACGGACTTTCTTGCTCCGGGCTGGCTTTGAACCGAGATCCTCAGATCTCAGCCTCCTGAGTAGCTAGGATTACAAGGCGTGAGCCACCGGTGCCCAGCTCCTTACTTTTGCTTTTTAATTGGTACATAATATTATATGGTTTGGGGTACAGTGTGATAATTTGATGTGTGTACGTGGTGTACAACGATCAAGTTGAGGAGGTGCCTATCATTTTAGGATTTGTTCACTTAGAGTATGGGGGAGCCATGTGTCTGAAGAAAGTGGTATGTCTGAGTAGTCATTCATATGATCACTGAGGGTGGTTTTGTTTAGGAGTGACTTGTCTTAGTTTTGGTCAGGTTGAAGAAATTTGTTATGTCTGCTGGCAGACTCATGGATTCAGATCCTGGGGCTGAGTTGACTTCTCAGCAGATTTTCTAGCTTGGAGTAATTGTGGCTACTGAGTGCAAGCTTGCATTTTCTGCAAGAGACTTGCAAGGAAGAGGCAGCTGCCATTTGCTTAATAGCTTGCTGATGTGGTTTTGTATCACCTTATATCTGGGAATTAGATTTTGGAGCCCTGAAAATAAGTGGTAGCATCCTCATCTGACAAATAGAGGAAGAAACTGGAGGCCTGAGCAGATACTTCTATCACACAATGGCCTCATCAGTGACAGAGCCTGGGTTTGAAATCAAGTCCCACTTACACTTATGTGTTTCATGCTTTCCCACTCTGCCCTCATGAAGTACACACGCACAGGAGGAACTTGGCTTTGTCTAATGCAAATACATTGGTGTTTTAGATTACTCTGACTCGACTGAAGTCAAATTTGAAGAGCTCAAAAACGTCAAACTAGAAGAGGAAGATGAGGAAGAGGAACAAGAGGCAGCTGCCCTGGATCTTTCTGTGAATCCTGCTTCCATAGGAGGACGTCTTGTCTTCTCCAGTTCCAAAAAGAAATTTTCTTCTAGCATGGGATTCAGTTCTTCTCGAGATTCTGCCTCTTCTGATTCGGAAACCAGCGATCTTCTTTCCTGCCAAGCTCAGGGGCAAACAGGAGTTCTCACCGTGCACAGCTACGCCAAAGGGGATGGCAAAGTGACTATGGGAGAGCCATGCATGAAGAAGAAAGCTGGTGCCCCCAGAAGTATCAGTGAACAGGAGCTGGCCACGGTATGGGCGGGCTCTGGGCAGTGGTATGGAAGGCATCTTGTGAAAGAGGGGGTCCTGTAGAGTAGATATGCTGCAGATTATAGGAGGGCAGGAGAGAGATAACCCTCTCTACCCCTCCACTTCTCTCCTGGAGCTCCAGCCTGCATCATTTGATGATTACGATCTTCTAGCTTATTCTTGGCTGGAATTTCCTTTTCTCCTTTCTGTGTATGACTGTGGGTCCCGAGGATTACATTATAGCAGTACCCTTAGGGACAGCGGCAGATCTTCAGCCCAGTTGGATGCCCACTAGTGTGGGCAGGAACCCTTCCTCCATCCTCCTTGTCTTAAAATTGCAGTGGTTCAGGAGTTCTGGGATGGCCTTTCTTACCCTAAAACCTAAGGGTATTCTTAGAAACTTTAACTGTGCTGTGGAGTCCCAGTGGATGGTTAATGCAGCCTCCTTTGGAAATCTGATGGATTCCCAAAGCTGTAAATTCAGGCATCCTCCTGGAACACAGCCTCACTAGAAGCTATTTTCTGTTGGGTTTATACAAATTGGATTTTGGTGAGTCTCCCACGGAGAGGAGGGGTGCCAAGAGGCCTGTTGGCTATAGCTGTCTCCTTCTCTTCTCTCTGGCCTTATGGCCTCCAGGGGCCTCGTTGCATTATGGGATAAAGATGGCACACAGTAGAGAGCCCTTGAGATTCTGTTTCCTTATGTTTACTTTTTGAGTTTTTTTTTTTTTGTGGGGGCGGGGGAACTACAGATTGTGCAAGCTAAGCAACACATTCTACCCTCACCCCTAATCTTTCCTGAACTTTTTTTTTTTAATTTAAATTTTTTTGTCAAGGTGTTGTACATAGGGGTTACAGTTACATAAGTAAGGTAGTGAGTACATTTCTTGTGGAACTTGTTGCTTAACTTTTTTTTTTTTTTTTTTGGGTCCGGTCGTGGGGCCTGAACTCTGGGCCTGGGCACTGTCCCTCAGCTCTTCAGCTCAAGGCGAGTGCTCTACCACTTGAGCTACAGTGCCACTTCTGGCTTTTTTCTTTTTGCTTATGTGGTGCTGAGGAATCGAACCCAGGGCCTCATGCATGCAAGGCAAGTGCTCTACCACTGAGCCACCTTCCCAGCCCTTGTTGCTTAACTTTTTGAAAATTTTTCTCTTGAAAGTGTGTGTGTTAGCCAGGTGCTGGTGGATCATGCCTATAATCCTCTGTAGGAAGCTGAGATCTGAGGATATTGGTTCAAATCCCGCCCAGGCAGGAAAGTCCATAAGACTCTTATCTCCAGTTAACTACCAGAAAACCAGAAGTGGAGTTGTGGTTCAAAGTGGTTGAGTGCTAGCCTTGAGCAGAAAAGCTCAGGGATAGCACCAGGCCCTGAGTTCAAGCCCTACAGCCTACAAAAAAAACAAGTGTGTGTGTGTGTGTGTGTGTGTGTGTGTGTGTGTGTGTAAATGTTTGAGTATTTGGCTTGCGTTCAGTGTATTGAGGTAATTCTTAGTTTTTTTTGTGTGTGTTGGTTGTGGGGCTTGAACTCTCTGTCCCTTAGCTCTTCAGCTCAAGGCTAGTGCTCTACCACTGGAGCCAAAGCGCCACTTCCGGCTTTTTTTGCTTATGTGGTGCTGGGAAATGGAACCCAGGGCCTCATGCATGCAAGGCAAGCACTCTACCACTGAGCCACCTTCCCAGCCCCAAAAGCCAATAAATTAACAGCCATCTTTTTTCCCTATCTGAATTTTGAATCAGTTAAATTATAATACAAGAATCAGACATAAAAGCGTAGGATGTCACATGATAGAACAAAGTAGCCACTACCTTACTCAGACAGGTGACCTACACTGGCTAGCCCCTTGTAGGAGCAGATATTTTCCTCCCAACTTCCATGTGGTGAGAGCAAGTGGACCAGACAGACAGACATGTGTTCTACCACTTGAGCCACAGTTCTACCACTTGAGCCACAGCACCACTTCCGGCTTTTTTTGGGTAGTGTATTGGAGATAAGAGTTGCATGGAGCTTCCTGCCTGGACTGGCTTTGAACTGCAGTCCTTGGATGTCAGCCTCTTGAGTATCTAGGATTACAGGCAGAAGCCACTGGTGCCTGGCTAGAAGTTCTTGTTAGGTGAGGCTGCTTTGAAAATGTGAGGTCCCAAAACAAGATTGGAGGACAGTTGGTTTTCCCTGCATGGACCAAACCTCAGCATGGACATTGGCCTTGACTCTGGGTGTTGCTTGCTAGGAGAGGGAACAGAGGATTCTGGAACCTTGCTTCTCAGTTCTCCTTTAGGCAGGGGCCTGGAACACCACCAACTGTCAAATCCCATCTGCCCACTGAGCATTGGGGCCAAGCTCATCACCCCTTATTAAGGGTGGTGTTGGTACTTGCCCACATGCCACGCTAGGAGGTTGAACTGGGATTGGAAGCAGCATTTCCTGTAATGTACTGAGGGGATTTAGAAATGGAAACGCATCCCAGGGAGGGGCAGCACTTGGAGGGGAGGGTATGGAGGATTTAGATGGAAGATGAGAAAGTATAAAAAGATAGGTATTTGAAGGCCCGGTGCTGGTGGCTTACGCCTGGGATCTCAGGAGGCTGAGATCTGAGGACCATGGTTCAAAGCCAGCCCAGGCAGGAGAGACCGTGAGACTCCTATCTCCAATAAACCACCAGAAAACCCGGAAGTGGCGCTGTAGCTCAAGTGGTAGAGCACTCGCCTTGAGCTGAAGAGCTGAGGGACAGCGCCCAGGCCCAGAGTTCAAGCCCCACGACCGACAAAAAAAAAAAAAAAGTTAGTTATTTGAATAGACCTACCTATTTTGCTCAGAGAAGTGGAAAAGAGAGATGCCAGGGACTCCAGGCTTTTTTCTCTGCCTAGTAGTCATATCTCATCCATCTATCTATATAGGACCCCAAGTACCTGGCTACAGATGCTGGGTATATAGGAGGCACTTTGAGTAAATCTTGGACAAAGTTGTCTTCCTGTTGTGCCCAGACTGCATCTGCTGTTCTTGACCCTTGCCTCCTTAATCTCTCCCCACCTTTGATCCTGTTAGGAGGGGTGTGTGTATGTGTATATGTTTGTGTGTGTCTGTCTGTCTGTATGTGTGTGTGTGTGTCTGTGTGTGTGTGTGTGTGTCTGTGTGTCTGCGTGCACGGCACCCGCCCCCCCAGTCCTAGGACTTGAACTCAGGGCCTGAGTGCTTTTTCACTTAACGATGGTACTCTACTATTGGAGCTTGAGCCACACCTCTAGTTCTAGCTTTTTGCTGCTTTATTGGAGATATGGACTAAAATACCAGGCTAGCTTCCAACTAGGATCTCAAGGTCTCAGTTTCCTGAGTAGCTGGGATCATACGCATGAGCTACCAGCACCTGACTCCTGTTTTGTTTGTTTGTTTGTTTTGTTTTTATTGCTGCTGTATAGCAAGCTACCACAAAATCACACAAATTTCAATACATTACATTTCAGAAGTCTACAGTGGGTCTTGTTAGAATGAAGTTGTGGACAGGGTTGTATACTTTCCTGTGGGCCCTATGAGCAAAAACATTTGCTTGCCCCCTCCCAACTCCTGTCAGCTCTTCTCAATTTCTTAGTCTGTGGCTCTCATCCATCTTCATAGGTCCTGACATTTACCCAAGTCTTCCTCTTGTCACGTCAGGACAGCCTTTTCTCCATCCCTCTTCTGTTATTAAGTGTTGTAACGATTACATTGGGCTCACCAGATAATCCCAGATAATCCCTCCATTTTAAGGTCATCTGATTAACAGCCTAGATTCTCCTATGTCATATTAACATAATGTACTCACAAGGATTAGGATGTGGACATCTTTTAGGGACTGTCATATCTTAATATCTCCCTTTCCCAAGCTACTTTTCCTTTTTTGGCTGTGAACCATACTCACCAAGCTTCTATCGTTTAGAAGCCACTTCTTTCCCAAACTCTGGTTTGATTCCTTCACTCACTCTTCTAGAAAATGGGCTCCTTACCACCTCTCTGGAGGAAATTTTCTCAGAAACAAACACTTCCTTCCCAGTTGCCAAATGCTTGGCCACTTTTCTGCTCAGCTCTTCCTGCGTCCTTTGCTGCTGTGAATATCCCTGTCCTTGACACTGTCCTCCACTTGGCTTTCTTGAATTTCCCTTACTTGTGCACTTTCAAGTCTCCTTTCTTTTCTTTGTCCTCTGTCCCTAGAAAGCCTAGTCTCCAGTCAGTTTATCTTCCATCATTATTCCCAAAATTTTAATTCTGTAGTTTGATTATTTCTTTTTCTTTTTCTTTTTTTTTTTTTTTTGCTGTTTCTGGGACTTGAACTCTAGGCCTGTACACTATTCCTGAGCTTCTTCCTTTCAAGGGTAGCACTCTACCACTTGAGCCACAGCTCCACTTCCAGCTTTTTCTTTGATTAAATGGGAATAACACCCTCATGAACTTTCTGTCCAGGCTGACTTTGAACCATGACCCTTAGATTTCAGCCTTCTGAGTAGCTAGGATTACAGGCATGAGCATCTAACAGCTTTTTCTTTTGAGACAGGCTCTCTGTTTTGTCAGGCTAGCCTCTTATTTTTTTTTTTTTTTTTTGTTGTTAACTTAGCACTTCATATTTGTTTGACTAGCTTGCTTGGTTGATACCCTATGACTTGAGCCTTGACTCCAGTCTAGGGTCCCTTAACTCATGAACTCTTGATCCCCTTGACTCAGCCTCTCTTGAGTAGCTGGGACTAATTCTGAACATGATGCTCAAGATTTCAAATCTGGCTAGATGTGGTGGCTCATGCCTATAATCCTAGCTACTCAGGAGGCTGAGATCTGAGGATTGCCATTCAAAGCCAGTCCAGGCAGGAAAGACCCTGGGACTCCTATCTCCAATAAATCACCAGAAAACCAGAAGTGGCGCTGTGGCTGAAGTGGTAGAGCATTTGCCTTGAGCTGAAGAGCTGAGGGATAGTGCCCAGGCCAGAGTTGAAGCCCCATGACCGCCAAAAAAAAAAAGTTTCTCAAATCTAAATCTTTTGCTCCAAAGAACCATTTGGAAAGTAAAATCTAATTCATTTGGAAAAATAGAAATCAAAGTAAAGCTGTTCTGGTAGAATGGAGATAGAGCTCTGAGCTCTTCATCCTTAGTTCAGTGGAGGTTTTTGTGGGTCTTACTGAATATTTTCTTTTGTTCCTGTTTTTTGCTTTGTTTGTTTGTTTTTGTGGTGTTGAGGATTGAATGAACCTGGAGCCTTCCACATGCTAGGCAAGTACTTTGCCGCTAAGCTACATCCATGCCCACAACAGGCATTTTGAAAATCACTGCTTCAGACAAATCCAAACAGTGAGTTGAGTGCAGAGAGGCTGTGATTTGTAGTCTTCCTGGACCACAGCAGTAACAAGTCTCAGCCTCTTCACCTTACTCCTGTACACCACTACACAACACTTGTATGAGCCAAGATTGCATCCTGTCACAGTCCATTGCTTCACATTTACTTTCCTAGACAGGTCTTGGCACTGTGGTGCTCAGTGGACATTTGTTGATGAATGGGCACATAAACTCTGAATCCTGTTGGTAATATTTATGTTTTAGAGGGACAGGCTCTATTTTTCTTGAACATGGTCTGCACAGAATTTGTTTTGTCTTAGGATCCCAAGTACAGTTCTCTAGTGGCTCCTCACGTCTGTGGACTCAGGGCACCTCTGCAGAGGTGGCTGGGAAGTGCCACCACTTCTCGGCAGCACCCTGCGACATTTGTTTTTGTCATTGCAGAGTGGCTTTTTTGCAGGCCTCATTTCCTTGCTTAATGGCTTTTGCCAGCCTCACATCTCCTAATGTCAGTATAACTAAGTTTTAAGTAAGTTGATTAAAAAGAAACTCCTGCATAGCATTACTGAATGAATCCTTAGCATCCAATTCCTAATTATGTTTGTTCTGGTTTATGTGAAGGTGGTATGAGACCACCTTTCCTTCACAGCTAGGCCAGAGGTTTAGACGCCTTGTCCTGGTCAGTGTTGGGGAAACATCAGCTGAGGAATTAGCAATGTCCACAAGAGCTCAGGTCTCTCCATAGAGTGCTTTACTTGTTTTGGCTCAGGTGACCTGTATCCCTTTGGATTCCTTTAGGCTTTCATTCTGGACTGCCCTGCTGCCTGGCACATTATATAAGTTGCTCCTGACTCTTGGTCCAAGGAAAGGGGCACCTGGACTTTTCTAAGCTCACAAAGTTGCCTCATGGCAATGCATTTAAGGGGTAGGGCATCTGGCTCTTCTTTAGAGTGGGATTAGGTTTGCTTTTGGTATGTTTGTTTCAGGCTGCTCCAGAAAGGCCAGAAACCACATGTAAGGCATAGATTTTACCCTAAAATTCTAAAATAAGGGCTGGAAATGTTGCTTAGTGGTAGAGTGCTTGCCTAGCATGTATGAAGCCCTGGATTTAATTACTCAGTACCACATAAACAGAAAAAGCGTTAAGTGGCACTGTGGCTCAGGTGGTACAGTGCTAGCCCTGAACACAGAGAGGCTCAGAGACAGAACCCCTGCCCTGAGTTCAAGCCCAGGACTAGTACCCCCCCCCCAAAAAAAAAATCTAAAATAACCCAGATGATTAAGTTTTATTTTTGTTTATTATTTTCCATGTCCTTTTCTTCTTCCCTCTCTCCCTGTCACCTGGAGTGGCCTCAAAGTCAAGATCTTCCCAATCTGGACAAAGTATAGAGTGCCTTCCCAGTACAAAGGCCTTGAGTTCAGTCCCAGTAGTAAAATTCAGTCACTCAAACAAGCTAGACAGACGCCTCACTTGTAATCCTAGCAATTAATTGATATAAAATACAACAAAATAAAATAGATCCCTTAGCTCAGTCTCCCGAGTGCTAGAATTATAAGCTACAACCATGCCAGGCCTCCTACGTTGAAAGAAGGCCAGTTTGACTTCCTTTACTTTTCTCAGGTTGCTGATCGGTACATGTTTTCTCTGGAGGAGACTAAGAAGTCCAAGGGTCGCCGCCAGCCCTTAAGCAAGCTCCCACGCCATCACCCACTTGTGTTGCAGGAGTGTGTCAGTGATGATGGTAAGCCTGGCCCCCCCTGCTCAGTAGGAGGAATGCAGCCCACTGCACTGCGGCCTCTGACTGGACATCTGAAGACTGGGGGGAATGGTGGGTCTGGGGCTGAGCTGCTCTCTCAGATAATTCTGTACAGAGGATAGCTTTTACTTTTTTTTTTTTTTAATCTAATTTGCTAATTAGATTTCATTATCAGCTGGAGATGGTATGTGCCTTATACGGGATAATTGCATGCAGGTTCTTTCCTTTCTTCTCCTAGGAGGTACAAGGCTGAGTTTTCAGGATAGCAAATTCTGTCAATGATGCCAAGCCCTGTGCTGGATGTGTGGATACAAAGCTAACTAAGATATGTCCGTGCCCTCAAGACGCTCACAGGGTAGTGGGGCAAACTGACAGGTAAACAGATCTACAGAAAGGATGCCTATCCAGGAAGAGGGGACGGCATGAGCCACCATGGAGAAAAGAATAAGAGCATATATGCAGAGGAAGGGTTATTAGATCAGTGTAGCTGAAGATATAGGCATGGGTAGAGAGTGAGTGCTAGGATAGGAGGACAAAGGCTAGGTCAAGGACAGTGTTGTTTCTCACAGGCATTCAGGAGCCATTGAAATATTTGAGCCAGAAGAATGACAGGATCAGATTACCATTATAAAGACTGTTCCTAGAAACCCGGCGCCAGTGGCTCATGGCTGTAATATAGCTACTCAGGAGGCTGAGATGTAAGGATCGTGGTTCAAAGCCAGCCCGAGCAGGAAAGTCCGTGAGACTCTTATCTCCAATAAACCACTAGAAAACTGGAAGTGGCACGGTGGCTCAAGTGGTAGAGAGCTTGCCTTGAGCTGAAGAGCGCAGGAACAGCGCCCAGGCCCAGAGTTCAAGCCCCACGACAAAAGGAAAAAAAAAAAAAGACTGTTCCTTGCTTGGTGCTGGTGGCTCATGCTTATAATCATAGCTAGTCAGGAGGCTGAGATCTGAGACTCACAGTTAAAACTTAGCCCTGGATGACAAATCTGAGACTTTTATCTCCAATTAAACAGCAAAAAGCTGGAAGTGAGGTATTAGCTCAAGTAGTAGAGTGCCAGCTTTGAGGGGAGAAAGATAAGCAAAAGTGCAAAGCTCTTGAGTTCAAACCTCAGTACCAGCACAAGAAAAAAGAAAAGAAAGATTGCTCCTAGTGATTGTGGCTTGAGGATGGCTTTGAGAAGCCCAGGTGGGCTTTTGGAATGGTGCTAGATTGGTGGTAGGAGGGCTGGGAGAAGGGAAGGTAGTGAAGACACTGTTGGCTGGATTTAGTGACTGGCTCTGCAGCTGAGAGTATTCTGTGAGGGAGAAAGGTGAGTTGATGATTCCCTCCCTCCTTTGTTTGTACCTTTGGTTGGCTTTTGGAAGCCTGAGTTCAGTTTGTCTGTGGAGAATGAGACTTGAGGGAAGTGCAGAGTTATAGCTTATCTTTATTTTAGAGTAAGGGAAATCACTTGTGAACAAGGCAGAAATGGAGATGGCTAAGCAGGAGTTGGGCAGAGGAAGGAGGGGATTCTGAAGGAGAGAGACATGAGCAAGGAAGGTCAGGAAGTGTGGCACTGACACTTAGGGGAGTGTAAATTCTGGGCTCCAGAAAGATGAGCCTTGGCTCAGATGTTAGTGACAGCCCCCACTCTCACAAGAACAGAGACATTTGCATTCTTCACTAGTGCTGGTCTGTTCCCTATCCTGTTTATCCTTTCCTTATCTGATGTCAGAGCTCCATCTCTGCAGGTTTCTGTAGTAGAAACTGAGAACTACCATGAGAACTTAGTAGGGAAGCAGACATAGAGGTCCTGAAGTCAGTGAGAGTGTCCAGACCAGGTCCTAGGAGTCATGAGTCTGTATTCTAGCCCACCCAGGAGTTTCAGCCTAATTCCATGATTTCTCCCTCAAATCTATGTTACATGAAAATTACATAGATTGTAGAAAACTGGAAAAGCAGAACGGGTTATTAAAGGAAAAGATTGGCCGTATACCTACCCTTAAAAATAACACTGAACGTTTTATGCAATCTTTCTTTTCCTAGACAAACATAAATTATGTCCAGGTATTTTTTTAATAACATAACTGAAAATAAAATATAATATGACTTCTCAGGAAATGTTCCACTGTGGCAAATTAAAAGAATGTAGACATTATGTGTTTAATAGTTATTACTGGAACATGTCATTATAAATCCATCTTTCTCTCATTGGCTTTTTTTTTGCCAGTCCTGGGGCTTGCTTCAGGTCACATGATCACCAATTGGCATCTCCCAAGGAGGAAGTCCCCTAAGTATACACTAGGCTGCAACCTTGTTACCACATAAGTAGTATCTCCTAATGTCCTCCTCTGGTCTACATCTGTCTTTTACTGCTCATCCTAGAATGTGTTTAATAGCTTTTCAAACTTGTCCTTTAAATTAATATAACTAAAGAAGGGTCACATTGTTTTTGGAAGTTAGCTTTCCTTCCTTCCTTCCTTCCCTTCCTTCCTTCCTTCCTTCCTTCCTTCCTTCCTTCCTTCCTTCCTTCCTTCCTTCCTTCCTTCCTTCCTTCCTTCCTTCCTTCCTTCCTTCCTTCCTTCCTTCCTTCCTTTCTTCCTTTCTTTCTTTGTCAGTCATGGGCCTGAACTCTGGGCCTGGATGCTGTCCCTCAGCTCTTCAGCTCAAGGCTAGTGCTCTACCACTTAAGCTACAGCGCCATTTCCGGTTTTCTGGTGGTTTATTGGAGATAAGAGTCTCACTGACTTTCCTGCCTAGGCTGGCTTTGAACTGTGATCCTCAGATCTCAGCATCCTGAGTAGCTAGGATTATAGGCGTAAGCCACCACCACCCGGCCCTCTTTAGTTTCTTTTAGTGTAAGATAACACTTCCCCATTTCCCCCTCCCCTCTCCCTTTCCCACGTCCCAGGCTGCCCTTGAATTCACCACCCATCTGTCTCAGCCTATTGAGTACTAGAATTGCAGGTGAGTGCCATCCATTGGGTCTGGCTTCCCCCACTTTGGTTGTTCTACCACTTGAGCCACAGTGCTACTTCCAGTTTTTGAGTGGTTAATTGGAGATAAGAGTCTCACAGGGGGGCTGGAAAGGTAGCCCAGTGATAGAGTGCTTGCCTTGCATGCATGAGGCCCTCAGCTCGATTCCTCAGCACCACATAAGCAGAAAAAGTCGGAAGTGGCGCTGTGGCTCAAGTGGTAGAGTGCTAGCCTTGAGCTGAAGAGCTGAGGGACAGTGCCCAGACCCAGAGTTCAGGCCCCACAACCAGCCAAAAAAAAAAAAAAAAAAAAAAAGCCTCCCAGGAACTTTTCTGCCCTGGCTGGCTTTGAACCATGACATTCAAATCTCAGCCTCCTGAGTAGCTAGGATTACAGTCATGAGCCACCAGTACCTGGCTCTACCACTTTTTTTTTTTTTTTTGCCGGTTGTGGGGCTTGAACTCTGGGCCTGGGTGCTGTCCCTCAGCTCTTCAGCACAAGGCGATCACTCTACCACTTGAGCCACAGTGCTACTTCCTCTACCACTTGTTAAAAACACATTTTTTTTTTTCATTTGAGGCATAACATTTTTAGTGAAATGCACACATCTTGACTCTAAGGCTCTGTGAAGCTTTACATATGTAAACTGTTAAAATTTCAGTTCCTGTAATTTTTACTTAACAATCTGAACATTTCCCCTCGTCTTTCAGTATTCACATATGGAATGGTTTGGGCCACTTTTGACTTTGCAAGTGGAACAGATGTCAGTGTGCTAAATTTTTAGTTGTCATTGTGAGCCTGTCTTTCTGTTTCTTCTACCCTATCTTGCTCCCTCTTGTTTAGGCCAGGCCTTGTGACTGAACCTGAACAATGGGGCTTTTACCGGCTGGTTTTAGTTGTCTGCACTGGCCTCCTTACGCTACAGTGGCCTTCCCTGAAGCTGCACACAAAAGCTGCCAGGTCCCTTTAGAGTCAATATGACTGGGAAGGCGAAGTAGAAAGCCATTTATCTGTGTTGGCCCTACAGTCATCAGAAGTGAACAAATGGGTACCTAGTGCAAGAGCCTGTTCTGGGCTGCTTTTGTGGAATGTCAGGAGCCCTTTGGGAAGTACTTTTGTCCAAGGAGCCAGCTCACCGGAGAAGTTGTAACTGGGGGTTGTTCGTGTCTGCACGGTGTTGCGTGAAGATTCCCTCAGTGTTCCCTCAGATGCCTCGTGGGGCAGGGCCAGTCTGCTGTCAGTCTCCACATACGTGGGCTCGGTTTGACTACACTTGGCAAGGAAGATTGTGGCAGATGTAGCTTCTCTTCCCCTTGTATCACAACAGCAGTCTATTTTGGTATCTCCGTCTGCTTGTATCCCTCCCTCCCTTATTCTAGGTCTTTGGAACTATTATGGGTTTCCCGTAATCTTCGATCTTCTGTGCACTGGATGGGCTGTGCACCTTTATCTCTTTTGTCTTGTTTTGTGAGCAATCTTCTGATTTCCATTCTGTAGTGAGATCCATTCTTCTGGGCAGGTGGACCAGGAGGGGAGTTGCCCTGTGCAGAGTGGCAAGGACTGATGACTTGTGAGTCCAGATAACTAGATAATATAAGAGAGGCCAGGATTTGTGTTGACCAGGGCATCGTGAAGGGCAAACAAGTTGGTAGTTTAAGCTTTGCAGACTTATTTGTCTCTAGGATCCTCATGGACTTTTCTCTATTTCCCCTGGGGGTAGTGGACAGAACTGCTATTACATGTCTACAGACATGACATTACATTTTTAATATAAATTTTTATTATTATAAAGGAATTGTACAGAGGGGTTATAGTTACATAAGTCAGGTAATGAGTACATTTTTTTGTTGTTGTTTTGTTTTGTTTTGTTTTTTGGGTCCGGTTGTGGGGCCTGAACTCTGGGCCTGGGCACTGTCCCTCAGCTCTTCAGCTCAAGGCTAGCGCTCTACCACTTGAACAACAGCGCTACTTCTGGCTTTTTTTTCTGTTTATGTGGTACTGAGGAATCGAACCCAGGGCCTCATGCATGCAAGGCAAGTGCTCTATCACTGAGCCACCTTCCCAGCCCCAATGAGTACATTTTTTGGACAATGTTACCCCTTCCCTCGCTTTCTTAATTTTTCTCTTCCATACCCACCTACACATTGTATGGTTTATTTTCCACATGCTGTCTAGTGAGTACTCCTGCTGCATTTGTTCACACTTTGTCCCTCCATGTTTATGCCCCACCCTCTTATCTTTCCAAAGACAAGACAAAAGGAAAACAAAAATGACAACAAAGAAAAAACCTCGTTTCCATTTCCTGGAGTTCATCTCAGTAAATATTTTATGATCAGAGGCACATAGGCATTATGCCTTTGTGTTCCTCTCCTAAGAGTATCTTCTTTTGGTCTCACTGTGTGTGAATGCCTGTATAATTTACCATGCATGAAATTACATTTTATGACTAGGAAGAGGATTCATCTTGAACACATGACTCTGCTCTTCTCTGAGGCAGAGCCAGGAGGAATTGAGGAGCTCTACCCAAAGCAGTCAGCTGGCCCCTGGACTTTCTAGAAGGACCTTTCTAGAAAGTCTTGTCCAAGGACCGTGATATAACAACCTGAATCTTTGCCAATTCCCTATTAATTTCTTTTCCTTTTCTCTCCAGCTCAGCTAAAGGGGAAACTTTAAAAGGGGACGGACTTACTTAACATGTTGGCATTCTGGAGGCAGCAAATCACAGTTTCTGGCATGACAGTGTTTAACTGTTCTGCCCTTGGAGAGAGCAAAGGGTTGAATATGACAGCTGTTAAGTGGAGCAAAGTGGGCCGAGCTCTTGGGCAAGAGGAAGCGTAGAGATCACAAGACAATCTGACTGGATGAAGGTAAAGGCAGGGCTCCCCATACCTTCAATATAGGCATCGAAGGAGTCTGTTGGCAATAACTGCTGTTCTTGGCCCTTATTACCCTTAGGAATCTTGAGTCCAAAGTTGAAACCAGCAATCCTGGCATAGCCTGCCATGTGCCTGGCTGGGGCTAACAGCTACTCTGTTACCTCTTCTAGAGACCTCTGAACAGCTGACCCCTGAAGAGGAAGCTGATGAGACAGAGGCCTGGGCCAAGCCCCTAAGTCAGCTGTGGCAGAACCGACCTCCAAACTTTGAAGCTGAGAAGGAATTCAACGAGTTCATGGCCCAGCAGGCTCCACACTGTGCCGTCTGCATGATCTTCCAAACTTACCATCAGGTTGGCTGCACCTTCTACTTGGTGTCCTCATGTAGAATCAGCAGTCAGAGGAAGCTAGATTTATTTGCTTGCTCATAGCTTGCCCCTGATTCTCTTGAGGGAGTCTTCTTTTCCCTGGTATCTCTATCCTCTCTGGACCTTGGCTATCTTTTGACAGGCCATCACCTTAGCTTTTTACTTGAACGAGTTTGGAGTTAGTGTAGCTCAGGCTCCCCTTGCACTGGATTGAGCTCATCAGACGTTGCTGTTTGCAGAGCACTTCACTTTTCAGTTATCATCCTAGTCCAGCTGTCTGTCCACGATGTTGCTGATTGTCTGCAGTCGTGGCCAGTCAGGGAATAAGACTGGAATTTCCTTACCACAGTAGTCTTGACCTTCAAGGGATCAGGTCCTCTTGTGTTGTCACCCTCTTTACTTTCTCCCATTGTTGTGGTGAGGATGGACCAGAAGGAACTAAGGCAGAGTAGAAGCGAGGGGTGTGATAGTAGAAGAGTAGGAAGCATGAATGCTGGGGTCAGCTCTGCCTTTTCTATATGCCAGAACATTGACGGCTGCACCATCACAGATCCCTTTGGGTCCAGCTCTCTAGGAGGCCAAGAAGGCATTCATAAAGCAGTAGGTGCCAGGTGATAAACGCAGGCTCAGCCAGGACCTGCACAAGGTGGCAGGCAGCTAAGCAGCCCTGTGGTAGCATGGAGGGGCTCCAGCTGAAGGATGGAACTGTAGACCAACTGTAGACCAATTTTATTTCCATGGACAGAAAACATAGCCAAAGGACTGTGTTTTCCATTGCTTCTAAGGGAAGCAACTGGCCTGGTTCTTTTTTTTTTTTTTTTTTTTTTGGGTCCGGTCGTGGGGCCTGAACTCTGGGCCTGGGAGCTGTCCCTCAGCTCTTCAGCTCAAGGCTAGAACTCTACCACTTGAGCCACAGCACCACTTCCAGCTTTTTTCTTTTTGCTTATGTGGTGCTGAGGAATCGAACCCAGGGCCTCATGCATGCAAGGCAAGCGCTCTACCACTGAGCCACCTTCCCAACCCCATGGCCTGGTTCTTTTCATCAGCAGCTCTACTAAGTCAGCACCAGAGTTTCATCAATGGCATAGGCCCAGAGGTTGATGTGTTTCTGGGCTCTGTTCTTGGAACAAGGATAATGGTGCCATCCAGCGGCAGAGCCAGCAGATATTTGCAGGCAGTGTCGCTTTGCCAAAGGAAGTGTATGTGGACATAATGTTCTTCCATCGAGGGGCCCTGGGCCAGGAAGCACAGGTGGGGCTCCAGCCATGTGATAGAGCTACAGCTCAGGTGACCTGCTGACATGAACTGGCAGAAGCAATCAGTGCTGGTCCATTAGGGGCATCTGCTCCGAGTGCTATCTCTGAATGGGGCCACTGTGTGATACAGCACCAGGGGGAACCCTCAGTAGCAGCCTTGCTGCTAACATCTCAGTGCATTTTGTTGTCACTTGGTTTGAGAAGATTGAAATCCCAGTTGCCTCTTACCTCTCTCCCTCTTCTCAGTTGTCCCCTAGAGGCCTTTGTTTGATGCTGCAGTGAGAAATTGAATTTGAGTCATTAGAGGTAACTTCAATTAGTAGCTCTGGGATAATGGCTGGGCACCCGGGAGCTATAGTCGTAGTCACATGAGTGAGAGAGCCAGCTTTCTGCTGATGGAGCAGGTGGAGAGCTGAGAGCAGGGATGTGTGTTCACTGTGCTGTGTGTTCTTCTCTCCCCTCAGGTCGAGTTTGGGGGCCTGAGCCAGAACTGTGGAAATGCTTCCACATCCGCTGCCCAAACACAAAGGACCAAGCCATTGATTCCAGAAATGTGCTTCACCACAACCGGCTGCAGCACAGACATCAACCTTTCTACTCCTTATCTGGAGGAAGATGGCACCAGCATGCTTGTCTCCTGCAAGAAGTGCAGTGTCCGGGTCCATGCCAGTGAGTTTCTCTCACTCTTCTCTCCTGTACCTGGAGCATGAACCTGCTCATAGGAGGTGTTTACTATCTGCTGGCCTCCTTCCTCCCCCAATTCTAAGGCTGCTTACGTGGTATTAGAGTGTTGTTGCTGACTGATAGCTTTCCTGTGATGCTAAACATCTCTACTTGAGCCAGTTAACTCTGCTACTAGGCATTTGTACCTGTGACTCCACAATTTTGGGCTTTGAGTCCTGCTGACAATGATCTAGGATTCTGGGGTTTCTATAAGATTTGATATTTTGGGGACGTGGTTTATAGAAAATAATTGCAGCTGGGCACCAGTAGCTTATATCTGTAATCCTAGCTACTCTGGAGGCTAAGATCTGAGGATCTCAGTTCAAAGCCAGCCCGGGCAGGAAAGTCCATGAGACTTTTATTTCCAATTAACCATCAGAAAATTGGAAGTGGAGTTGTGGCTCAAAGTGGTAGAGCTAGCCTCGGGCAAAAAGAGCTCAGGGAGAGCGCCCAGGCCCTGAGTCCAAGCCCCATCACCAACAGCAACAACAACAACAAAAATTACAAATCCATTTGGACTCTAGCCTTCAGGTTTAATTTGTTATATTTGGTGTTCTTATCAGGTTGCTATGGGGTTCCCCCTACAAAGGCTTCTGAAGAGTGGATGTGTTCCCGGTGTTCTGCCAATGCCCTGGAAGAAGTGAGTACTTCCACACTCTTCCTATTACTTATGGGACAAGTTCAGGGCCAGCCTTTTTCATGCTGGACTTACTTCCTCAGCAGTTTGCTAGGACCTAGTACTCCATGATGTCAGAGTGCATTGTGGGAATAAGCCCTGTGACCTTAGATGTATGCTAACCACTTGCAGCAGGGCATGAAGTGATCTAGAAGCTGGGTTCTAATTTCCTTTCACTGTCTTCTTCCTCCTATTCTTCCTCCATTTCCTCTTCCTCTCCTCTATTCTTCCTCTTCTTGCTCCTCCTTGACAGAACCAAGTGGAGGTCCTCCTGTTGTTAACAATCCCGAAACTCCCTTGTTCACCCTTGCCCCTGGCATCACCTGTGCAGGGAGCAGTTAGCCCTGCAGCCTCCAGCTCATAGAGCCGCTCTCAGGACTTTACTCACAGTTGTTAGGAACAGTGTTAAGTCAAGTGATGCTTGATGCACTTTGTTCCTGAATGGCTTCTCTGTCTCTTGCCTCTTACACACTACTGCCTTGGTTGAGGTTAGGGTTGCCCACAGGAAGTCATGAGGAGAGCAGATGGGATATTAATGACTTGGTGGTAACCCCTTTCCTCCCACTCTCTTTTGGGCAGGACTGCTGTTTATGCTCATTACGAGGAGGGGCCCTGCAGAGAGCAAATGATGACAGGTAAGTTTTCTGAGCAGTCTGAGATCCAGGCTCAGTTCTGAAGTAGCATGCAGAGGTTCCTGGGGTTATGGGTGCTTCAGAGTGACTGAAGAGCTGAGCAACACAAGATGTGGAGACTTTTTTTTTTGGTGCTGGTCCTGGGGCTTGAATTCAGGGCCTGGGCACTGTCCCTGAGCTTCTTTGGCTCAAAGCTAGCACTCTACCATGTGAGCCATAGTGCCACTTCCAGCCTTTTCTGAGTAGTTTATTGGAAATAAGAGTTTCCTGGACTTTCCTGCCTGACCTGGCTTCAAATTATGACCCTCAGATCTCAGCCTCCTGAGTAGCTAGGATTGGAGACATGAGCCACCAGCACCCTGTTGGAAACTCATTTTTAGCAGTGGGTTGCCTAGGGAGACAAGAAATCCTAGGTTCATTTGAGACAGACATGTGAGTAACATTCTCCTTTTGAGGGGCTCAGAATGGACTCAGGAGAGAATGAAAACCCTATAAAGTGGTGCTATATAGTAGTGAGGACATTGACCCTGTCAGAGCTGGGAACAGTGTGCACAAGTGGCCACTGCTATGGGCTAGGAAGTAACCCTGCCCTGGTCCAGTCCTGCTATTTGGAGAGGGTACAGGTCCTCAAAGGGAACACTGGGATATTGAAGAGAGCTCAGTCAAGCCACCCACTCTTCCCCAAGTGCGTCAAGCAGCTCCTTTTCTTAGAACCACATTCTGCCATCTTAGTTTTTCTCATCTTTGTGTATGTCGGTTTCCCAAAATGTCCAGAACTTGGCTTAATCTTCTCTTAGTGTCCACTGGGCAGAGAAAGAAGGACTTGGTTGAGACTTTAAAGATAAAGGGAACAAGCCAGGTGCCAGCAGCTCATGCCTGTAATCCTAGCTACTCAGGAGGCTGAGATCTCAGAATCACGGTACAAAACCAGCCTGGGCAGGAAACTCCATGAGACTCTTATCTCCAATTAACCACCAGAAAACCAGAAGTGGTACTGTGGCTCCAGTGGTAGAATGCTAACCTTGAGCTGAAGAGCTGAAGGACAGCACCCAGGCCCAGAGTTCAAGCCCCACAACCAACCCCCCCCCCAAAAAAAAAATAGATAAAGGCCTAGCAAATGATTGAGGAGTGTGTGTGTGTGTGTGTGTGTGTGTGTGTGTGTGTGTGTGTGTGTGTGTGTGTGTGTG
This sequence comes from Dipodomys merriami, assembly GCF_024711535.1. NCBI lineage: Eukaryota > Metazoa > Chordata > Mammalia > Rodentia > Heteromyidae > Dipodomys > Dipodomys merriami. The sequence continues at coordinate 1,864,230 of NW_027202505.1, read as the reverse complement.
TGTGTGTGTGTGTGTGTGTGTGTGTGTGTGTGTGTGTGTGTGTGTGTGTGTGTGTGTGTGTGTGTGTGTGTGTGTGTGTGTGTGTGTGTGTGTGTACACCATCTGAAGGCCTACATTAGAAATGAAAGCCACAGGACCATGAACCCTGAGGTCACCGGGGCCTTTCCCTTTTGGCAGGTGGGTCCACGTTTCATGTGCCGTGGCAATTCTGGAAGCAAGGTTTGTCAACATTGCTGAAAGAAGTCCTGTGGATGTGAGCAAAATCCCCCTACCTCGCTTCAAACTGGTAAGGAAGAAATGGGCGTGTACACAGTACATCATTACATTACTGACAAGTCTGGGCAGAGGACAGCAGTGTATTTCTGCTTGGCCCAGTGGCTACCCTTATGTCTTGCTTCTGTCAATGATATTTACTCACAGTAAAAGTACTGGTAAAAGTACTGGTGGTTAAAGGAGAGATTGGAATAGGTTATGGGCACACTCTGTGTTTTGAGTGGAGGGTGGCTCTGGATTGCTTATATCTGTGCTTTGGGATGGGGAGCAAAGGAAGAGGCTTGTCTGTCAGTTCCTGGAATCATTGGCTCTCTTCCCCCATATACAGAAATGTGTCTTCTGTAAGAAGCGAAGGAAAAGAAATGCTGGCTGCTGTGTACAATGCTCTCACGGCCGCTGTCCAACCGCTTTCCACGTGAGCTGTGCTCAGGCGGCTGGAGTGATGATGCAGCCTGACGACTGGCCTTTTGTGGTCTTCATTACCTGCTTTCGGCACAAGATTCCCAATTTGGAGGTGAGGGGGGGGCGGGGGCACTTCAGTCCTATGCAAAGGCTTCAAGATTATTTTCTCTATGCCTTGCATTTATTGTGTCAGCATCGATTATCTCAATTTGATGCTCGATGGAGGATGCCTGCCAGTGAGTAAGCATTGGAGAAATGGCCCCTCTCCATGTCTGTTCCCTACCCGGAGTTGGTAATTCAGGGCCACCAAACTGCTTTGATCCATTGCTTTGGAGAAACCCCTTGAGGGTCCCAAGGTCATTAATCTAGGCGTCCTTTTTCTTCTGTAAATGTTGAGAACTGATAACCCTCGCTAGTTGGTATTAACTGCAGTACAACAAGGAGTTTTGCACTTCTTTAGATGGTGAAGTACATAGGATATATGGAACATTAACTAGAGGAGCAAGCAATGAGGTGGGCCTTCAGCAATCAGGAAGAATCAGGACTGGGAGAGTTCAGGGGTTTAGAAACAGGAGCAAGTCTTGGAAGAATAGTCATGCGAGGCCTGAGACTGTAGCTCTACAGTAGAGCAATTGCCTAGCTTGTACAAGGCCCTGGGTTAAATCCTCTGCACAAAGAGAAACAGACAGAGGCAGAGAGGGGAGGAATGAATGAGGAAAAGAAAAAGGGAAGAAGAAAAGAGAGAGACAAGAGATAGTCAAGATCAATGGTGGGTTGTGTGGTGATGTCACTTGAAAAATGAGTAGTGCCCCTGGACTGCCATACATGTCTCACATCTCTTCCATTGAATGAGGAGAACTTTTTAAATAATATTTTGATTTTGAGCTTTTTCTTGGCAGTCCTGGGGTTTGAACTCAGGACCATGAATTTGCTGATGCATTCTTTTGGTTTTTTTTTTGGTCCGGTCATGGGGCCTGAACTCTGGGCCTGGGTGCTGTTCCTCAGCTCTTCAGCTCAAGGCTAGCGCTCTATCACTTGAGCCACAGCGCCACTTCCAGCTTTTTCTGCTTATGTGGTGCTGAGGAATCGAACCCAAGGCCTCATGCATGCAAGGCAAGCACTTTACCACTGAGCCACCATCCCAGCTCCTGCTGATGCATTCTTTAAAGATTTATTAAGCATGTACTAAACACCAGGTACAACTTGAGCTAGAAATCCTATTTTTTTGACAGTTACTCAGGTGGTTGGTTGAGAAGAGGATTCAATAATCAAAATGTGAGGCAGAAAACCCAAGTTAGCTTGGGTGAAAGTGAAGTCAGAAATGGAAACATGCAGACAGAATCTGAGGTCCTGTCCAACCCTGAGATCCCATAACCCTGGGATCCCACACCAGGTAGAGTTGACAGGGCTTGTTTTACCCTGGAAATAGAGAAGAGGGACTGTAAATGGAAGGTGACTCCCTTGAGAGATGGGAAACAGCAGCCAGCAGGTAGCTGGAGATAGCTATGAGGGTGAGGATCTGGTTGTTTTTTATTTGTATTTTTTTTGGTCTGGTCATGGGGCCTGAACTCTGGGCCTGGGCTCTGTCCCTCAGCTCTTCAGCTTAAAGCTAGCACTCTACCACTTGAGCCACAGCACCACTTCTGGCTTTTTCTGCTTATGTGGTGCTGAGGAATCGAACTCATGGCCTCAAGCATGCAGGACAAGCACTCTACCACTGAGCCACCTTCCCAGCCCTATTACCAGCTTTAGTAGGATAGTTAAATCAATGTCCCACTGGAAATTGGGTTCTGGAGAGTCATCCACTTTCCTCTAAGCCCCAGGATGAAAAAAGTGAAAGCAACCAGTGGGAGGATAATAACACTCACGGGCTAGTCTAAAGAAGGCGGATCTAGTTTGGCCTCATTGAGTTATCCCAAAGGACAAAGCCTGGGACAGTGAGCTCAGAACCCAGTTCCCTGTTGGGAATGACAGCCATCAGCAAGTTACAGTCTGATGGAGGAGAGGATCCTGTGGTCTTTCAGCAGTGTGATCACTGTGGTGATCAGATGAACACAGGAGACAGCCAGTCCACAGAAGGAGCTAGTCTGTCTGATTTGGGCTAGTTGGTTCACTGGATCCTCGTTTTCATGAAGTATTTTGCTGAGCAAGAGAAGTGGTCAGTGGTATGGGTGGATCTTAGGTAAATGGTAAAATGAGGCTGGGGAGGAGTAAAAGCCTGAGAAACATCAAGTCCTAGCAGAGAAGGCTCAGGTTGGTCTTGGAACAAGAGCATGGATCTGAGCTGATTAGCAGTACTCCATGTGTTGTGAGGAAAATGAGGTAGTGTTGAGGGTTTTGTTTGCTTGTTTGTGCCAGTACTGGAGCTTGAACTCATAGCCTCATTCCCTTGCTTGGCATTTTCACTCACAGATGATGCTTTCCCATTTGAGCCATACCTTCAGTCGCACATTTGTGCTGATTAATTGGAAATTTGCCCAGGGTTGGCTTTGAACCATGATTTTCAGACCTCAGCTTCCTAGGTAGTTAGGACTACTGATATGAGCTTTTATTCTTTTATGAATTCATTCTTCAGCCAAGTGCGAGCCCAAAGCCCCTAAGTTCAAGCCTTAGTATAGGCACAAAACAAACAAAAACAAAAGAAATTCATTCTGAAGGTATTTATTAAGCATGTGGTGCAGTTGAAAGATACATCGGAAACTAGTTAATGCACAGTATGTCAGATGATGAAAAGTACAGTGGGTAAAAATAAAGCAGGCTAAAGGGAATGGGAGAAATAAAGAACGGCACCAGTGAGTAGGCACTGGGATATAAGACAGCCAGTGGGCTGATAAATGGGGAAAGGCCCGTCAGGTATAGAGAACAGCAGTGCAAAGGCCCTGGGGTAAGAGCATGGGTGGTACATAATGTCCAGAGAACAGCAAGAGCACTGGTTTATCTGGAATAGAGTGTTTAGGAAGATTTGAGAGCATGGTTAGACATGAACCTAATACTTGCTTTGTGATCCCATTTGTGTCAAGGATGAATTCTAAACGAGAAGGGTGCAGCTGAGGGCACTTGAGATGGCAGGTCCTGATAATGGGGAAAGTTAATTGTTCGGAGTTGCTGACACCTGGGAAACATGTCAGTGCCTGAGGGTAGAGCTAGTTTGTAGGTCAGGGTTGGGCATTGACTGGTCCTGGGTTGACTCTACTCAGAGACTCTGTACACCCAAGATCTGTGTATGGGGAGGCACTGTCAGGCTGGTTGCAGAGAAATCACAAAGGTATGTTTAGTACTGGATAAGGACCAGCTATGGGCTAGGAGATAAGGAGGAGCCAAATGTAAGGAGAATAATGCCTTATCTGGGTATCTAGAAAGGCCTGTATTTGTTTGTTTGTTTGGTCCTGGTGCTTGAACTCTGGCCTAGGCACTGTTCCTGAGCTCTTTTGCTTAAGGCTAGTGTTCTACCACTTTGAACCACAACTCCACTTCTGGTTTTCTGAGTAGTTTATTGGGGTTATTGGACTATCCTGACTGTGCTGGCACTGAAGTGCAGTCCTCAGATCTCAGCCTCCTGAGTAGCTATTTTTATAGGTGTGTGCCACCAATGCCCAGCTGAAAGGATTGTTTTAGTTCCACTCTCTTGTCCCTTCTATTTTTCCATTCCCACACTTATCCTTTCTCATGGGAGTGAGACTGAGTTAATTTTGGTGGGCAGGCCTGTCCACTCCATGAATATTAACCCAAACCTCTGTTTTTCCAGCGTGCCAAGGGGGCCTTGCAGAGCATCACTGCAGGCCAGAAGGTCATCAGCAAGCATAAGAACGGGCGTTTCTACCAGTGTGAAGTGGTCACACTCACCACGGAGACCTTCTATGAAGTCAACTTTGATGATGGCTCCTTCAGCGACAATCTTTATCCTGAGGACATAGTGGTAATGTCTGCAAGCAGCTTCTTGGGCAGTTTGATTGAGACTGGGGTATTTCCATGCTTGGTCGGCAGACTGGATATGGGTCTGCATTGCCTTCTCTAGCCAGGGCTTGTGGCTTTTTTAATCATCAGTCAGTCTCCAAACAAAATGATTTGTTTTGATCTTTCTTGCAAGGAATATTATGTGCTACTAGGGTACTCTGCTTTCTCTAGGAGCTTCTGGGAATTAACGTTTCCTGCAGTTTTTTGAAACATGCAGTATATTTTGATCTATACTATCCCTGAAAGTATCTAGTACAGAAGAAAATGTCCAAACCTTGGAATCAACGCAGTATGTCAATGCCAGCTTCATTGTTTCAAAGCTGTGCAACTAGGAGAATTCGCCTACTCCTCTAAGATGGGTGCCATTTAGGAGACGTGTGCAGTCTACCTTGGCTCTTCACAGTTGAGGATACAATTTTCCTGTAGACACCATGGCCTGCTAATGTTATCAATACCCTGAGTCAGAGGCCCTACCTGGCTCTGATCTTGAGTTTCCTGGCTCAGTGTTAGACTTAGTTTGAGTTTCCCCTGCCCCTATCCTGCCTTTTTATGAACTAGATACTAACTAGACTAGCACCAAGGTAGAGGAATAAAGGTTTTTTTCCTTTAACGAATTGGGTATTTCCACTGTTTATACACTTCATTAACAATTGTTCACAGCATGAGTACAAAGGTCATTGTAAAGGTGATAGTACTCACTGCAATAGTACAGTGGTGATTTATTATGCCCTGATATGCCAGCCACTGTGCTTAGTGCTCTCATACCTATATGAGAGACTCGGAGAAGTAGATGGTGGCCTTTCTAACTCTCCTTTTCTAAATTACTAAGGAACTCAAAGAGCTTATAGATATGTTTTTTGTTTTTGTTTTTTTGGTGCTGAGGACCAAACACAGGGTCTTACATTTGCCAGGCAAGTACTCTTTTACTGTTCTAAGTCCTCAATACCAAGCTTGTTTTTTTTTTTTTTGTGTGTGTGTGTGTGTATGTGGTTTTGTCTATCAATATTTAGCATATTAGAAATTAAAGCTAAGATTAACTTTTTTGCTTTTTTTGCTTTTCTTAGCTTTTTTTTTTCTCTTGAGAGAGAATCTACTTATCCCAGACTGGCTTTGAACTCAACAATCCTCCTGTCTTAGCCTTTCAAGTGCTGGGATTACATTTAAATACTACTGCTCACCCAGGCGCCAGTGGCTCACGTCTCTATTCCTAGCTATTCAGGAGGCTGAGATCTGAGGATCACAGTTCAAAGCCAGCCTGGGCAAGAAAGTCGATGAGACTCTTTTCTCCAATAAACCACTAGAAAACTGGAAGTGGCGCTGTAGCTCAAGCAGTATAGCACTTACCTTGAGCTGAAGAGCTGAGGGACAGCGCCCAAGCCCAGAGTTCAAGCCTCACAACCGACAAAAAAAAAAAAAAGTACTACTCTCAGCCCTTAATATCTACTTTTTTTTTTTTTGGTCCGGTCGTGGGGCCTGAACTCTGGGCCTGGGTGCTGTCCCTTATCTCTTCAGCTCAAGGCTAGCGCTCTACCACTTGAGGCACAGTGCCACTTCAGGCTTTTTTTTCTTTTTGCTTATGTGGTGCTGAGGAATTCAACCCAGGGCCTCATGAATGCAAGGAAAGCACTCTACCACTGAGCCACCTTCCCAGCCCTAATATCTATTTTTAATGAGAAATATGTTTTCTAAAATAAAAATAGCTGCTGGGAGGAAATGGCATCTTTTTCAAATTTCTTTAATTTCTTTAATATCATTTTCATGCAATCTTTTCATTAAGGTACAATGAGAAGGTTTCACTTCCCACAGATGTATCGTTAGAAAGGGGAAGAGTTTTTGTTGTTGTTGTTTTTGCTGGTTCTAGGCCTTGAACTCAAGGCCTGGGTGCTGTTATAAATTCCTTTTGCTCAAGCTAGCACTTTACTACTTGAGCTACAGCACCACTTTTGGCTTTTTTTTGTGATTAATTGGAGATAAGAATCTCATGGACTTTCTTGTCCAGTCTGGCTTGAACCAAGATCCTCAGAGTGCAGCCTCCTGAGTAGATAGGATTACAGGCATGAGTCACCAGCACCCAGCTGGGAAGAACTTTTTATTTTACTTATACATTTTAATTTATTTTATTTATGTGTTACTGAGAAATCAAAGCCTGGGCTCATGAATGCTAGACAAGCACTCTATCACTAAGCCACATCCCTAGCCCTGGGAAGAACTTTTTAAAAGCCCTTTAGGTATTTGTAATGATTGTTTTTTTTTAATAATCTACGCAAAACTCAACAAGAACAGGTGCTTTTTTGGTGTTGTGTGTGTGTGTGTGTGTGTGTGTGTGCAGTGTGTGTGTGTGTGTGTGTGTGTGTGTGTGTGTGTGTGTGTGTGTGTGTGTGTGTGTGTGTGTGTGTGTTCGTGTGTGTGTGTGTGTGTGTGTGTGTGGCGCGCGCAAAGCGCACGGCTAGCGCGCTTGCACAGCGTCTGCGCGGTGTGTGTGTGCGCGCGTGTGTGCGTGTATGCATGCATGCATGCATGTGCTGGTTCTGGGATTTGAACTCAGCCTTCTCATTTGGCTTTTTGACTTATAGCTCTTCCACTTGAGCCATGCCTCCAGGCCTGGCTTTTTCACTAGTTAATTGGAGATTAGTGCCTCCTGGACTTTTCTGCTCAGACTAACTTTGAACCTTGATCCTCAGATTTCAGCCTCCTGAGTAGCTAGGATTAAAGGAATGAGCTACTAGCACTTGGCTCTAAGTGGCTTTTCCCATTCCTGATTTTAAAACACTGTATTTTGGTCATTTAGAAAACACCAGTACACTGGGCTATATTCATCTTCTAAATGTTACATTTTATTATAAATACCAAAAATAAATCACATATTGTCACTCATTAGAAAACTTTAAATTCTAAATTTTGGAAAGCTTCATAGTGTTCCTATTGATGATGATACTTTTCTGAAATTCTAATTTATGCTTGCAAGTTTAAATTTTATTATTGGCAATAGATGACTGTCTGTTGGTTTCCATGAAGTAACAGAAGTGACAGGATCATTTCATTCATTCTTAGGAAGATGTCTGCCAAACTCGCAAGTCTCAATAACCATAGTCTGTCAGTCTTTTTTTTTTTTTTTTTCTTCAAATGAACTGTTACTTTGTGAAAAAGGAGTAGCTAGTGCAGTTCACATAATTACAACTTTTTTCTTTTGTAGTATTGGGGATTGAATCCAGGGTCTCAAGCATGCTAGGCAACTGTTCTACAACTGAGCTATACCCTAACCCTAACACCGGTGGTTTTCCTCCTGCATACTGTCATATGTGATCCAAAGTGTCTCACAAGTAATTAATCATTTAATACAATCACTTAAGCTTCATAATGTAACAACATCATTATTGTCCTTAAAAGTCACTGTGACAACAGGCTTTTTTTTTAAAACTGAAGTTTAACTCAGCCTCTATACTTGCTAATAAGGAAGTGCTCTGCCACTTGAGTTATTCCCCCGCTTCCACCTTCAACCCCACCCTTTGTGTTTATTTTTGTTAATTTATTTTTTTGTTGGTCATGGGACTTGAACTCTGGGCCTGGGATTAGAAACATAAGCTATCACATCTGATGAAACCAGACTGCTCCTTCCTTTAAATTCTGAGTACATGATGGTAAAGGATATAGTAATGAGAATTGTGTTTATTCCCAACCCTGTACTGTTGGTGCACACCATTAGTAGTTGTAGATTTTACACCACCACAGCAAATGTCACCACAGTGAAAAAAGGCTAGGGTTTTGATACTATAAAAATAATTGTATGGGGGCTGGGAAGGTGGCTCAGTGGTAGAGTGCTTGCCTTGCATGCATGAGACCCTGGGTTTGATTCCTCAGCACCACATAAGCAGAAAAAGCAGGAAGTGGTGCTATGGCTCAAATGGTAGAGTGGCAGCCTTGAGCTGAAGAGCTAAGGGACAGCACCCATGCCCTGAGTTCAGACCCCATGACTGACCAAAAAAAAAAAAAAAAAAAAAAAAATGTATGACTTCAAATGTCCCTTGATAATGTCTCAGAAGATTCTCAAGTTGCAGACTACCTTTTGAGAACTGCTCAGGGAAATGAAACTGAGTTGTGGGTTGTCATATGTTTAATTAAAACTTTTACCTCAGATTCTTTTGGGTATGGGTATACAGCAGGTTCATAGCATATATATATATATATTACCTACTCAACAAACAAATCAGCAGTATAGTTTAGAACCATTTCTACTTAGTAAATGAATTGGCAAACAGGTCAGAACCTTTCTGTTGTTGTTTTGTTTTGTTTTTTGCTGGTCCTGGGGCTTGTACTCTGGGCCTGGGTTCTGTCTGTGAGCCTCTCTGTACTCAAGGCTAGCACCCTACAACTTGAACCACAATGCCATGTCTGGCCTTTTCTGTTTCATGTGGTTCTGAGGAATTGAACCCAGAGCTTCAATGCATGCTAAGAAAGTACTCTACCACTAAGCCACATTCCCAGCCTGGTCAGTACGTTTTGTAACTATTTGTCATGTAGTATGATGCTCACCAGAACACCTTGTGAACAACATATGCCAATAGACTCACTTCCCTGTCCCCCAAATGTGTCCTTTTTTGGGGGGTAGGGTAAGGGTAGGGTGGGGTGTGCTTGTCCTGAGATTTGAACTCAGAGCCCGGGCACTGTCCCTGAGCTCTTTTGCTCAAGGCTAGTGCTCTACGATTTGAACTACAACTCCACATTCAGCTTTTTGATGGTTAATTGGAGATAACTGTTTCATGCACTTTTTTGTCCAGGCTGGCTTCAAACCATGGTCCTCAGATCTCAGCCTCCTGAGTAGCTAGGATTATAGGCATGAGCCACTGGTGCCCAGCTAAATGTGCACTGTCCATAGTGGACCTCCTAGGTTTATCCATCTGAGCTTTTTTTTTGGCCAGTCCTGGGCTTGAACTCTAGGTCTGGGCGCTGTCCCTCAGCTCTTCAGCTCAAGGCTAGCACTCTACCACTTGAGCCACAGCACCACTTCTGGCTTTTTCTGCTTATGTGGTGCTGAGGAATCGAACCCAGGGCCTCATGCATGCAAGGCAAGCACTCTACCACTGAGTCACCTTCCCAGCCCCCCCCATCTGAGCTTTGATTCAACCACCATGCATGCACATTGACCGCGACCACTGTACAAATTTCTGGGCCTGGGATATGTTAAGATTCATCTTAGCTTACCTTTGTAGTAAAAGTTATATATAATGCCAAGTCCCCTAATAGATGAGCCTTTCTTTTCTTACCTTGCCTGAATTTTAAGAACCTATTTCTTAAAATAGAATTGAGTACAATTCTAGCATTTCTTCTGGCACAGCCCTGGAGAACTCTAAGAGAAGGTCAGGTGAGAGGATGTGAGGAAGACTGCACTGCTCCTATACTCCTATTCTATTATAGCTGATCTTTTTTTCTCTGCTAGAAGCAGTAGTAGTAAGATGATTGGGGCAAACTCAGCCTTAGCAATCAGGTGTTTATTGTGTCTTTCAGCCTTACCTGGATTGATTTAGCAGGAATTTATCTTGGCTTCTTGAGTTGATATCAGTTGTCATTGTGCTCTTAGACCTTCCTTTCACTTTCTTTCTTCTTTCCTTAGAGCCAGGACTGTCTCCAGTTGGGTCCTCCTGCTGAAGGGGAAGTGGTCCAAGTGAGATGGACAGATGGCCAAGTCTATGGAGCCAAGTTTGTGGCGTCCCATCCTATCCAGATGTATCAGGTAAACAGAGGTTTTATCTAGGGAGTTGGGGATGGGATAGGCATTTGATCAATTCAACACTTCCTCTTGTGTAAGAAGTGTATCTTTGGTCTTGAGACAATTAGCTTCAGTTCAGTCTGTCAGTATGGTCTCAGGCCTGGCAAGCTGAGTCCAGGTTAGTAATGCATTCTTTTGGCTATGGAAAATTGCCACTGCATGGCAGACCAGGAGTAGTCAGGGATATCCTAGACAAAAGGCAAAAAGGCCTTTGTTTCCTTGGCAGGTGGAATTTGAGGATGGCTCACAGCTTGTGGTAAAGAGAGATGATGTATACACACTGGATGAAGAACTCCCCAAGAGAGTGAAGTCCAGACTGGTGAGTATGTGTTTTCTGTGTATCCCTGGCTATCCCTTCCTGGGAGGGGAAGGGATACAGGGTCATGTCCCTTTGGCTTTTTTTAATTAGTGTATTTGGCCACAAAGTGATAATTTGGTTTGTTTATTCTTCTTTAGTCAGTAGCCTCAGACATGCGCTTCAATGAGATTTTCACAGAGAAAGAGGTTAAACAAGAAAAGAAACGGCAGCGTGTCATCAACTCAAGATACCGGGAAGATTATATTGAGCCTGCACTGTACCGGGCTATCATGGAGTAGACACTTCCAGGGTCTAAGAGGTTCCCAGCCATCAAGGCGAGAGCACTCTGGGGTTCCACAACACAGCAGACACACGGAACTCAGAAGTCTCTAAAAATGAAATTGTAAAAAGAAAAGAATGAGACACTCAAACCCCATCATCTTCTCACCCCATCCTCATCGCATTCTGCCATAGGGAAATAACAAGCCGTTTTTGGACAGTTGGCTGCAGCCACTGATCTCCTGGCAGAGGGGCTGACACTGGAACGCTGTGACTACATCAGCCCCCAGTCCAAAAAGGAGATCAAATGTGCCGGCTGGGCTGGCTGCCCTGGTCTAGGACTTTGCTTCCTACCATCACTTGCACCGACAAAGCAGCGGTGCTGGTGTTTGATCCAACTCTCCTTTTGTATTTATGTGTGTGTGTGTGTGTGTGTGTGTGTGTGTGAGAGAGAGAGAGAGAGAGAGAGAGAGAGCATGTGTGTGTGCATGTGTATGTATGTTTGTCCGGACCAGTTTCTGCCAGCCCCTGGCCTTTACTTCTTTGCCTATGCAGGGCAAACAAAATGTGAAATTCTGCCCTCAGCTGAGCTGAGTGAGGGCCCCTGGGGTTTGGCTGGAGGAGGGTGCACCATCTGTCCAGGCTTGGAACTGTCTCAAGAGAGTGTTGGCAAAGCTGCAGTATTGAGATGCTAAGGAGCTGTTGCCACCTCTTTGTCCTCCTTTGAAGGGGACATAGGGGTAATGTGGTTTGTGCCGCAAACTTGAGGCACAGAGCCCCTGTGGACACAGTATTAAAGGGTGTGAGTGGGGAACACCCTGAAGAGGGGGTATTTTAATGATGAAAGCAGGCAGAGCCTGGTGGTTGATTCTGTCAACATAAAATTGCAATCAAGCAGGGGTTGGGAGGGTTTGGACAGGGGCAGGTGTGTAGATATGCTCTTGGTCAGGGTGGGAGGGAGTTGGCTGGGGGTGGGGAGGGTGGGACTAGAGGGCAGCACTGAAGGGGTTAAACGGGTTTTTGCTCCTCCTGAATTTGTTTGCCTGGGCCTAGGAATGGAGGGCTTCACACTTATATCCTATGTATACAAGAATGAAGTTTATAATACTTCCCCTTTTTTGTTACGTATGAACGCTATAAACCAAATTATTTTGAAAACTGGTGCATCACCTTGTCCTTAGCAATAAAATGTGTTGAGCAGAAGATTGACTGTGTCTGCCCCAACGAGCCCAGGTGGCTCAGGGTCAGGCTGCAAAGTAGTGAGTACTTGTGGGTTCTAATCTGTGGTAACTGTCAAAGGATGGGTCTCTTGTGGAGCACTATATTAGGTCAAGTGTGGTAGATCGTGGGGAGCAGGGGCCCTTCTGACTATGAGCAAGCACTTCTTTGTGCTTCCCCTTCTTTGGAGATGGCCAAGCGGAAGGAACAGAAAAAGGAACAGACTTCCAAGTCTTCTAACCATTGATCTACTTGCACCCTATTTGAATTTACTGAGCTGGTCTAAGTCCATACCAGCATCTATTCCCCACACATTCTAAAAGCAGTTTGAAAGGAGGTAATACAATGTAGATTCCTGAAAGAGCTTAGGTCCCAAAACATCTCCTAGTAGGGTTTTGAAATTGCTTGTAGAGTATCTTACCTGGAGGAAGACTCAGTTCTTATTTGGCATACCCTGAGGTCAAAGAGAAAGTCTACAGAGATTGACCTGTTGCCCTCCATTCTGGGATTCCCAGGGGATGTGGCTGGGAAGGCTGGGTAGATCAAGGCCTTCTGAAATGCTGAGTAGGTCTTAAGAGCAAACATCTTTGCAAGAGAGCAGAGTTAACCAAGCTTTGTCCACAGGGTCCTACCCCTCAATGGCTTTGTCCTTGCTGAAACATCTACAGAGTTTGTTTGTTTTGGTCGGTTGTGGGGCTTGAACTCTGGGCTTGGGCGCTGTCCCTGTGCTCTTCAAGAGCTCAAGGTGAGTGAGCACTCTACTGCTTGAGCCACAAACAGTGCCACTTCTGGTTTTCTAATGGTTTATTGGATATAAGAGTCTTATGGACTTTCCTGCCTGGGCTGGCTTTGAACCATGATCCTCAGATCTCAGCCTCCTGAATAGCTAGGATTACAGGTGTGAGCCACCAGCACCTTGCCACACTTTTTACCACTGAGCCACCTTCCCAGCCCATTGCCACACTTTTTAATTTTGGACAATGTCTTGCTATCTCAAGCTGGCCTCCAGCTCTCAATCCTGTCTCAGCCTCCTTAGTGTGCCTTCCTGCTTGACTTTCCACTTTATTTTGGTCAGTGTAAAAACCCTAAGAAAACATGTTCAAAGTGGTTATGAGACTATCCCAAATCAGTTTGTTTTGCTGCTAGGGATCTCTCCTGGGCTTTGAATCTTCTAAATAAGTGCTCTACCTTGATGCTATATTCCCACAAGCCTGGTCCATCCTCATCCCCTCCCATTTTAGTTAGGTGGGGTCCTCAGGAATCACCTCATCTGAAGGCAGAGAATCCTTGCCCTCTACCTGCCAGCAACACCTCTTCCCCCTCACTTTTTTTTTTTTTGCCCAGGGCAAATCATCTTATTAAGTTCTGGCATCCATAGGTGACAGTTTACAGTGTCCACCCCTTTTCTGGAGAATTAAGCTTTAAGTTGTGCCCTAAACGGATACTGCCAAGGGCTCCATGGAGGGAATGGGGGAAAGCAAGGCAGGGGAGTCAGGAGGAGACTCCTGGAGCTGCCTGTAGGGCTGCTTCCATGCTCTTTCTGTGTATCTTTCATTTTTTTTGTATTGTTATAAAGGTGATGTACAGAGAGGTTAGTTATGGAAGTCAGGTAGAGTACATCTCTTTTTGGACAGTATCTCCCCGATACTTGTGCTGTCCTAGTTTTCTCTCCCATCTGCACCCACAAGTTCTATAGTTCATTTTCCACATAGGGTGTAGTGAGTATACTGCCAGTGCTGCATTTGTTTACCCTTTCTCCCTCCGTTTCTGTGCCCCCCACCCAAAAACTGGAACGAAGGGGAAAACCTCTTCCCATTTCCTGGGGTTCATTTCGACAAGTATTACTTTAATGACCAGAGGCACGCATGTATTCCTAAGAATGTCCTCCTTTGGTGTCACTGTCCCCGTGCCTGCTGACCTCACGACTGGGCTGAGCCAAGGAGGGCCAAAGCCGTGGTCTGCAAGGAGCTATGTGTCCGTCCTGAAGGAGAGCTGAAACGTCCTGGGGCACGGGACGACCGTGCCCACCCGCCGCCCCTCGCCGTCGCGAGGAAACGGGCTTTCACGCCCTCGGATCATGGAGCCGGCCGGGGAGGTTTCCTCTGGGCGGCCAGCGGTGCATCGGAACGCACGAGGCGAGGGCGCCCTAGCTGCGCTGGCAGGCCAGGCCAGTTCCACAGGCCGGGGGCCACACGCCGCGCAACTTCGGCAGCTGGTCCGGGCAACGGGCCGGCGGGCGGGTGGGCCGAGCACACCGGCGCCCTCGTGCCTATTGGGCCTTTCCGGCTTGTGTCCGCCCCCTCCTTGCGGCGCAGCTTACTATTGGTCAACTCTGCGCCCCGCCCGGATCCAGAGCGCCCATTGGCTACGGGTGCCCGACCCCCAGTGAGGGTGCTGAGGCGGATTGGTGGTCTTACAGTCTTGGGTCGCGGCTGCGAGCCCCGCCCTCCGCTGCGTCCCCACTATGGCGGCGTCCATGCAGCCCACCGCGTCGTGGGCGCCCGCCGGGGTCCCCCGCGGCTGTCGCCGCCGCCTTCGCCGTCGCCTCCGTCTTCCCGCCCCGCGTGGGGCTGGGCGCCGTCTGCCCCTGCTTCCCTCTCCGCTGCGGTAAGGGCCTGTGGTGTGCGTTGCGGGTCGCGGTAGCGGCCGCAGCTAACGGTCTCGGCTCGTCCCTCTCCCTGGCTGCGGTCCCGGGCGGGACGCCGAGTCCGCGAGCTCCTGCTGGGGAAGGAGGTGTGGGGCACAGCCCGGTGGTCCCTCAGGCTGGAAGCCTGGCTCCTGAGCCACCCCCTGCGTGGGGGCTGCCGGCCCGAAGGCAAGGCCGCTCCGAGGCGGGCCGCGCGGTCCGAGGTCCCTAGCCTGCGGGACCCCAACGCGCTGCGACCCTTGGCGAGGAGGAAGGACGCGACCTTTCGGAAAAAGGAAGGGAAAGTCCAGGGAGAGCCTGGAAGGGACCAGCCTCGCTTGGGTAGCGGTTGTCATTGCTTATAGTCCTCGCTGACAGACCTGGGTCAATTTGATTGGCAAAGTACTTACTCTTGTTTCCTTTCCGCCTGGCACTTTCTCCTATTGTCTTCTCGTTGATCGTGTTTGCAAGAGAAAATATATTAGAGAGGAGAACAGGTTTGGTTAGGGAGAGTTTCTCTATGTTGATTTCCCTTTTACAACTTTGCCTTTTTTTTTATTAACCTCAATAAACCTCTTTTTTGTTTGTTTCTCTCACATTGGAAGAGGAAACAGTATTGTAATTAAATGGAAGAACAGAGAAGGCAGCTGCCATCCAGAAAGTAAAGAGTATTTAACCCACCATTCTGTAATATACTTTGAATTATCTTTACTACAGCTAGTTGGATATGAAGGTTGAAAACCACTAATTGGGTTATTGAAAGCTAATAGACGTCATGACATTTTAGGTTGTTTGCTGTATCTTTAAGTCAACAGGATTGAAAGGAAAGGAGAAAGAAATTATCACCAGATGGTAGTTTCAAATAATCTCTTAGGATATTTTGCAATTTTAACTTACTTTTCTCCAGTTCACAAATATAACGTGTATAGTAAGTTACTAATGGTGAAACAAGAACACCCATGTTCTTAGACAATAATTGGTTTGCTCAATCTGTCAAGTATGAGCTAAGTGTTGGCTGTAGGAAACTCCCACATTTCAGGTATGAAACTTTTTCTCATGGGCTTATAGTTGGGGTAATAAAGCACACACAAAAATGACTATAGAACTCCAAGACTGTAGTATTGTTAGGAAATCAGGAAAAGAACAAACACCTGTGTTTGAGGAAGGGTTCGCAGGGGAGCTGATGTTTGAGTTGGGCCATGAAGATAGGCCTGGCAGGGAGAAGGGAAGAGAATGGAACAGGGCGTGAGGATGGTAAGGGTGATTCCAGTGGGTTCTTATTGGAAAACATGAGAGATGTTTGTAGAAAAGGTTGGTTGATGGCATCAAATGGGGAGATGTCTTATATGGAGCAAAGGATACGCAAGTAGTGTAGTACTATGCTTCCTTGAAGTGTAACTAGAGCTATCACCAAAGAAACATAATAACACCTCTTTGACTGTTGTCACTTTTCTGGTTAATTTCAGTGATTTGGATTAATAATTCTCAGTCACCACAGAGCTGCATTTCAAGTTGTTTCTTGCCTTCTTTTCCTTCCCTTGTGTTCAATTGGTTGCAGGTGTTGATGATTCTCAGGTTTTGGTGCCTACTTCCTTCACTTCTTAATGTCACAGGGGATTTGTGGGCATTAATATTCCTCCCCCCCCCTTTTTTTTTGGGTCCGGTCATGGGGCCTGAACTCTGGGCCTGGATGCTGTCCCTCAGCTCTTCAGCTCAAGGCTAGCGCTCTACCACTTGAGCCACAGCGCCACTTCTGGCTTTTTTCTTTTTGCTTATGGTGGTGCTGAGGAATCGAACCCAGGTCCTTGAGCATGCAAGGCAAGCGCTCTACCACTGAGCCACCTTCCCAGCCCATCCCTCCCCCTTTTTTTTTTAATCCCAGAAACTCCCTAACATTTTTTTTTCTTTCTTCTGTCTTATGTATACTACCACACTTACCTTCAGTAGCTCTTCCCTGTTCGTTAGTTTGACGCAGGCCAGCCTGGCATAAGCAGTATGAGCAAATACATTTATTGCTATATCCTTATATTTTATTGTGTTTCCCAGGTCAATACTTGATTTTTGTGCTTTGTATTTTGAACTCAGTGTCTTTATTCATGTTGACTTTTTCTTTTCTTTTCTTTTTTTTTTTTTTGTCGGTCATGGGGCTTGAACTCTGGGCTTGGGCGCTGTCCCTGAGCTCTTCAGCTCAAGGCTAGTGCTCTACCGCTTGAGCCACAGCACTACTTCCTCTTTTTTTTTGTCGGTTGTGGGGCTTGAACTCTGGGCCTGGGCGCTGTCCCTAGCTCTTCAGCTCAAGGCTAGTGCTCTACCACTTGAGCCACAGCACCACTTCCAGTTTTTTCTGCTTATGTGGTACTGAGGAATCAAATCGAGGGCCTCATGCATGCAAGGCAAGCACTCTACCACTGAGCCACCTTCCCAGCCCCATGTTGACTTTTTCTATCTTACATGATCCCCTTGAGTCTCTAATGACTGTTATTACTTAAATTTTAGGGCCATTGATGGAACTTCTTTTAAACCACTATAACTAGAGTCTGCTCTCCCCTTTATTTGTCTGATTGTTTTAGTCAGTCATGGGGCTTGAACTCAGGGCCTGATCACTGTCCCTGAGCTCTTTTGTTCAAAGCTAGCACTCTTCCACTTTGAGCTACAGTATCACTTCTGGTTTTCTGGTGGTTAATTGGAGATAAATGTCTCATGGATTTTCTGCCCAGACTGGCTTTGAACTGTGATCCTCAGATCTCATCTTCCTGAGTAGCTAGGATTACAGGCATGAGCCACCAGCACCCAACTTTGCTCTTTCCTTTTTGAGATAAGGTCATGCTGGCCATGCTGAGATAAAGTCTAGGCTGGCCTTGAACTCAAGATAAAGTGCCCTCTAAATCCCCTAGCTCTGGAGTTACAGATGTGTACCACCATGCCTACTTTAGAGTTTGTCTTCTTGCATAAGTGCCTTAATCTCTTTTCTGTGCATAGCATATGACTCAAGTTTCTTCAGGACATAAACTGCCTTCTCTCGGTTTGACATAGTACTTTATAGTAGGTACTTGACAAGTATATTTTATATCAAAAATAGCTTCAGACTAAGATTGATGTGAAGAAAGTCCTTTGTGCAAACAAAATGCCATAAATATGAAAATAAAGTTTTCTACATAAGAGAATCTCTTCTAGAGAAATCTGCTATATTGGCCTTGATAATTTTGATTAAGCTACATTTGCACAAACTGTAAGTGGCTTAACAGAGATTAAATTGACTTCCCATTTATGCTTCAAGAGTACATAGGGAGGGTTGGGAATGTGGCTTAGTGATAGAGTGCTTGTCTAGCATGCACGAAGCCCTGAGTTTGATACCTTAGTACCACATGTGCAGAAAAAGCTGGAAGTGGCTCAAGTGGTAGAGTACTAGCCTTGAACAAAAGAAGTTCAGGGACAGTGCCCAGGCCATGAGTTCAAGTCCCAGGACTGGCAAAAAAAAAAAAAAAAGTACATAGGGAGCTCTGTTCCTCACAGTCACTCAGGGAGAGAGCCATATGGGAAATTAAGTTGGTGTTCCAGTGGACTCTGGCTATCTGTCTCAATGTGGCACAGGCCACATTTAACTTTATTTATTTATTTATTTATTTATTTTTGCCGGTCATGGGGCCTGAACTCTGGGCCTGGGCGCTGTCCCTCAGCTCTTCAGCTCAAGGCTAGCGCTCTACCACTGGAGCCACAGCGCCACTACTGGCTTTTTCTGTTTATGTGGTGCTGAGGAATCGAACCCAGGGCCTCATGCTTGCAAGGCATGCACTCTACCGCTGAGCTACCTTCCCAGCCCCACATTTAACTTTAAAGCAAGATAGAGAATTGTATTAGCATATGTCTTGCAAAGAACCAAAATTATTTGGTGAACATTACTAATGACTAACGTCTTCTGTGGGTGTCATGATTCACTGAAGATTAGAGATAGTAACTCATATGGTCTTCTAAAACAAGTGCATTGACAAAAGTAAGAAAGAATAGTTCTAACTAGGCATATAAGGGTGGATTCAGAGTCAGAACTCAGAAGCACTTATTTTAAATGTAAATAGGTTAAGGCCAATAATACAGGGCAGTATATCATATTCCAATTTTGACAGTCACTTCTGAGGGTATTACTGTTTTACAGCATTCTTAATAGTGCACATAGTAATAGTCTTGAGGTCCGAAAAATACAAAGGTTAAGTAAGCTGAGTGTGTGGCTTATGTCTGTAATTATAGCACTTGGGTGGTAAAGGCAGCAGGATTGAAGAGTTTGAGGCTAATCTGGACTATGTAGAAAGTTTCAGGCCATGGGCTGAGAAGGTGGCTCAGTGGTAGAGCACTTGCCTTGCATGCCTGAGGTCCTGGGTTCGATTCCTCAGCACCACATAAGCAAAAAGAGAAAAGCAAGAAGTGGCGCTGTGGCTCAAGTGGTAGAGTGCTAGCCTTGATCTGAAGAGCTGAGAGACAGCGCCTAGGCCCGGAGTTCAGGCCCCACGACCGGACCAAAACAAAACAAAACAAAAAAAAGTCTAGGCCAGCCTAGACTATATAAAAAAAATAATGGTCTCTGCAGGCACTGGTAGCTTATGACTGTAACCCTAGCTACTTAAAAGACAGATCTGAGGATCATAGTTCAAAGCCAGCCTGGGCAGGAAAGTCCAAGAGACTTTTATCTCCAATTAAACATCAAAAAGCTGGAAGTGGAGTTGTGGCTCAAGTGGTAAAACATCTGCTTTGAGTGGAAAAGCTAAGGGACAGCTCGTAGGCCCCAAGTTCAAGCCCCGCCCCCAGTACCAGTATGCTCTCACACACACGGATTAGACTAGCAAACTAATATTTGAGGAGATTTTACTTTTGAAAAATATAGAAGCAGGGCTGGGAAGGTGGCTCAGTGGTAGAGCGCTTGCCTTGCATGCCTGAGACCCTGGGTTCGATTCCTCAGCACCACATAAGCAAAAAGAAAAAAGCCGGAAGTGGTGCTGTGGCTCAAGTGGTAGAGCGCTAGCCTTGACCTGAGGGACAGTGCCCAGGCCCAGGATTCAGGCCCCACGACCCCCCCCCCAAAAAAAAAAAAAGAAAAAGAAAAGAAAAAATATAGAAGCAAAGTGCTGCTGGTTCAGGAAATAAAATATCTGTATTTCTATCTTGGCTCTGTCACTAACTGGCTGGCTGACCTTTGAGCAAGTGTGGTTTTTTGAAGGAGTTTGGGAGGAAGTTCAGTGGATTGGGGCCAGGGCTTTTTGCAAGTCCTGTATCGGAGTCCAAGTTTCTTTTTTCTTTTTCTTTTTTCTTTTGGTCGGTTGTGGGGCTTGAACTCTGGGCCTGGACACTGTTCCTTAGCTCTTCAGCTCAAGGTGAGTGCTCTACCACTTGAGCCACAGTGCCACTTTTGTTTTTTGGTGGTTAATTGGAGATAAGAGTCTCACAGACTTTCCTGCCTGGGCTGGCTTTGAACTGTGATCCTCAGATCTCAGCCTCCTGAGTATCTAGGATTACAGTTGAGCCACCAGTGCCTGGCCCAAGTTTCTTATTCTTGAGCCCAAGTTTCCTTATCAAAGAAAAATGGGAAAAGTGGTGAAGGAAAATCTCCCAGATTTCCCTCCCTTTTTCACCCTTTCTTGCACAGCATTCCTGCTGTACCTTTTAAAATATTCACAGTTAAGTTGTATACATGCCTTATTACCCATTGCTTATACTAACCACTCATATATATATTTTTTTTTTTTGGTTGGGTCATGGGGCCTGGGCACTGTCCCTCAGCTCTTCAGCTCAAGGCTAGCGCTCTACCACTTGAGCCACAGCGCCACTTCCGGCTTTTTTCTTTTTGCTTATGTGGTGCTGAGGAATCGAACTCAAGGCCTCAGGCATGCAAGACAAGCGCTTTAACCACTGAGCCACCTTCCCAGCCCACCACTCATATTTTTGAACAAAGGGCTCAGTGTCAGGCTCTGTGTATTGTGACACTATGCACTAAGACACTAAGAGCCAAGAGCTAAGTGTCTGGCATCAGACACATACTTGTAATCTGCTAAGACCTGAAGAAAGTAAACCAGCAGTTATAATACTGTAAAACCTCTGTTTTACAGTTCCAAAATTTCCTGGGGAAAGATGTCCAAGTCCTTTATGTAAAATATGGTAATGTTTTCATACAAGCTACATATAATCTTCCTTATATAAATGTTATTCTCTGTTCTTTAAAGAATAGTGTTAAAAAAAAAAAATCTGTATAGCCTGGCGTGGTGGCTTACACCTGTAATCCTAGCTACTCAGAAGGCTGAGATCTGAGGATCACGGTTCAAAGCCAACCCGGGCAGGAAAAGCCGTGAGAGCCTTATCTCCAATAAACCACTTAAAAAATGGAAGTGGCACTGTGACTCAAGAGGTAGAGTGCTAGCTTTGAGCTGAAGAGCTGAGAGACAGCGCCCAAGGCCCAGAGTTTAAGCGCCACAACCACCACCACTAACAAAAAGCCTATACATATTTAGTACAAAAGCATTTTTTTCAAATATTTTCCACCTGTAGCTAGTAGAATACAGAGCCGCAGATATGAAGGACTGATGACCTTATAAAGAAGGGAGTGACTTAGGGTCTTGTGGGATTTCCTAAAAGTGGCATGTGTCACATTGGGAATATAAATAATAGTTTTCTAGAGAAGTTCACAGCTAACCTATCTTGAAGAACCAGCAGTTATTAGATGGGTGGATGTGGGTTTAAGAGGCTTTTCATACAGGAAGCAATGTGTGTCAGGGCTTAGAAACACAAGAGTGTGGGTATATCCTGAGATCACTTGTTTGGCAGAAGTACACAGTAATTTTGGGCACAGTATGAGAGTGAGGCTGAAAAAGTCGATTAAGAACAGATTGAGAAGGGCTTTGTAAGTTGGGGAGTTACAAACTTTATGCTGAAGGTGATTAGGGACCACTGAAGGATCTGAAGGTAGGAAATGACCTTATCAGCTTTGTCTTTTAAAAAGGGAGGGTCATTTTGTGGGATGAGGTTGAGTGGTGAATATCCTATTTTCCTGACATGGGAAGTTCTGAGGTTTGCAACCATAGTATCATGTCTGCTACAGAGAGCTATAAAATATTTATGAGAGATTAGAATCTGGTGAGACTGGAGAGAAGGATACAGTCAGGCTTGTGCAGTAAGATGAGGGGTGGATGTTTCTTGCCCAAGTATAGACAAGAGTCAGTCACTAGACAAGATTTTTAGTAGTTAGCTTGGCCATATGACCTTGGGTAGGCTATAAAATCTCTTTTGCCTTCTTGCTTTTCAAATTCAAAAAATGGGCATAAAAAGTCCTTCCTTAACAAGGTTGTTCTGGGAAATTAGATGTAAAAAGCCTGGTTCTGTGCTGTTAGATAAAGAACTTCTTTTTTTTTTTTTTTTTGGTCAGTTATGGGGCTTGAACTCTGGGCCTGAGCTCTGTCCTTCAGCTCTTCAGCTCAAGGCTAGTGCTCTACCACTTGAGCTACAGTGCCACTTCTGGTTTTCTGGGTTTATTGGAGATAAGAGTCTCATGGATGTGCCTGCCCAGGCTGGCTTTGAACCAGGCTGGCTTTGAACCGCGATCTTCAGATCTCAGACCCCTGAGTATGAGCCACTGGTGCCCGGCCAGATAAAGAACTTCTTAAAATAAAAAATAATGATTTTTGCACTTGGGAGCTGGTGGTTCATGTCTGGAATCTTAGCCACTTAGGAGGCTGAGACCTTGAGGATTGTGACTCAAAAGCTCCCTAGAGAATCCATCTTCATTTAACCAACAAAAATCCAGGCTGGAGTATGCCTTAAGTGATAGAGCACCAGCTGTGAGCAAGCAAGCTGAACTCTGTATCAGAGATTTTTTTCCCCTAAAGCTTAGTGTATCATTAGCCTTAAACCTAAAGTAACCACTGCCTATTTTTGCTTTTTATTTATACCTTCTAAATGATTGATACTGCTGCTGGGAGTGTTCATCACAGGGAATTATTCTGAGATCAAGAAGGGAGAATTAAGGGCTGGGAATGTGGCTTAGTGGTAGAGTGCTTGCCTAGCATGCATGAAGCCCTGGGTTCCATTCCTCAGTACCACATACACAGAAAAAGCCAGAAGTGGTGCTGTGGTTCAAGTGGTAGAGTGCTAGCTTTGAGCAAAACAAGCTCAGGGACTGTGCCCAGGTCCTGAGTTCAAGCCCCAGGATTGGCAAAAAAAAAAAAAAAAAAAGAAGAAGGGAGAATTGAGATGCATTTCATATCAATTAAAACAGTATTAATGCAGCAGTTTATATATGTCTATCCACTATTCCCAGTCTTGTTCAGAGGTGACATAAGCGCACATGCACACTTTCTTGCCACTAATGTTACTATAATACGTTCATGGCTTGGACTACTAAAACACTTGGCTTTTTTTTTTTAAAGTCAATTAAAAAAAAAAAAGATTAGGGGGTCAGTTGAGATTTGTTTCCTGTTACATTCCTCCCTGGTCATCTTGGCTTGACGTAATGACCAGAGTTGCTTTCCCCTGAACTGTAGAATTTAATTTACGTTATTCTTATTGAATGCAATCTGTTGTTTCCTTTTTCCTTGATGTCAGTTTTTCCTGCAAAATAATTGAAAGACAGCATGTTAATTAATATGCCTTTAACAGGACTTTATACCATGAAAACCTTCTGTTTGGACTATGTTAAGCAAGTTAGGAAATTAAAAAAAAAATTTTGGGGGGGATTATCAGGCACTTTTTTACTTGAGCCATTCTTCTCAACCCCCTAGTTGAGAAATTCTGTAATTAAGCTTTTAAAGTAGATGGTGGTGATTCTCAGATTCTTTTGACTTCTGGATCCATTTAAACATTAAAAATGACTAGATCTGATCTTTATGAACTTTTTTTCTTTTTCTTTTGTACTATTATTGGGGCTTGAAGGACTTGTGCTCTTGCTTGACTTTTTCACTCACAGTTGGAGCTCTACCGTTTGAGCCACATTTGCAGTTAAATTTTTTTGCTAAGCTCTCAGATTTGTCTGCCTAGGCTATCTTTAAACCACAATCCTCACATTTTAACCTCCTGATGACCTGAATAACAGTCCTGAGCACCTGACCTTGATTTTAATAAACTTAACCACATTGATGTTGTTTTGTTCCACATAAGCCTCAGCCAGGGAAGTTGTGAGTGGTGGCACCACCCACTGCTCTCAGTACTTGGAGCTTTTTCCTGAGCCGCCTTTGTCAGAGGTGGCTTCTTCTCTCCCCCCCCCTTCTCCTCCCCCCCCTTTTTTTTTTTTGCCAGTCCTGGGGGCTTAAACTCAGGGCCTAGACACTGTCCCTGAGCTTCTTTTGCTCAAGACTACCAATCTACCACTTGAGCCACAATGCCACTTCCAGCTTTTTCTGTTTCTGTGGTACTGAGGAATCAAACCCAGGCTTTATACATGGTAGGCAAACACTCTACCACTAAGCCACATTCCCAGCCCATGCCAAAGGCTTCTGATAGAGGGACTGTATGTTATGGAAATTCAAGATTGGACAAGCTTATAAATGAAGGTTTCAATATTTTCTTTCAATACTCTGGTGAATCACTGGGAGATGTCAGTCCTATTTGAAGATAGATGGCCTGGACTACTAAAATGGCATCATCTTGCTCTTGGTTCAGCCCTGTCCTCTCTGTCTTTCAGTTTGCCACTTAAGCATTCTTTCTGAAATACAGATCTCAATTGTTCATCCACTTAATCCTTACTGTGTTTCTCTACTATTAGTGGTATAAAGCTCAGACTGCTTAGGAATAAGGCTTCTCCTGGCCTTTATGACTTCAGCTTCCCAATCAGTTTAATTCAGACTTTCCTGAATCTTAGAGTTACTAATTACCATCATTTTGTAATGTCTGAACCTCATTTATCCTTTAAGCGTGTACATCACTGCTGCTGTGGGCAGGTACCTTGTGTTCCTGCCCTTTTACTCAAGCATATAATAATGGCTTTTACTGCACTGATAAGACAGCTTAACTTTTAGCATAGCTCCAACATCCTTATTCTGCAGTAGTGGAACATGTTTTTTTCTATTATATTTTTTCCTTGCTTTTCCCTTACAATATGAACAAACAATATGGAACCACTACATAGACTGAAGACATAACTCTCAGACAGAATAGCAATGAAAGTCTATTCTAATGATGGCCTTTACATGATTCTAATGTGCTATGCTGCATTTACAAGAAAGGAGAACTATGATAACATCAATAATTAAGCTGGGCACCAGTGGCTCACGCCTGTAATCATAGTTACTCAGGAGGCTGAGATCTGAGGATCGAGGTTAAAAGCCAGCCCGGGCAGGAAAGTCTGTGAGACTCTTATCTCCAATAAACCACTAGGAAACCGGGAGTGGCACTGTGGCTCAAGCAGTAGAGCGCTCGCCTTGAGCTGAAGAGTGCAGGGACAGTGACCAAGCCCAGAGTTCAAGCCCCACAACTGACACACACAAAAAATAAAATCAATAATTAAAAAAAAATAGTGGGGCTAGGAAGGTGGCTCAGTGGTAGAGCGCTTGCCTTGCGTGCCTGAGGCCCTGGGTTCGATTCCTCAGCACCACATAAGCAAAAAGAAAAAAGCTGGAAGTGGTGCTATGGTTCAAGTGGTAGAGCGCTAGCCTTGAGCTGAATTGCTGAGGGACAGTGCCCAGGCCCAGAGTTCAGGCCCCACAACCGGACCCCCCCAAAAAAAATATAGTAAAAAAGAAAAAAGAAACCACAGGGGCTGGGAAGGTGGTTCAGTGATAGAATGCTTGCCTTGCTGCATGCATGAGGCCCTCGGTTCGATTCCTCAGTACCACATAAACAGAAAAAGCCGCAAGTGGGGCTGAGGCTCAAGTGGTAGAGTACTAGTCTACAGCTGAAGAGCTGAGGGACAGTGCCCAGAGTTCAGGCCCCATGACTGACATAAAGAAAGAAAGAAGAAAGGAAGGAAGGAAGGAAGGAAGGAAGGAAGGAAGGAAGGAAGGAAGGAAGGAAGGAAGGAAGGAAGGAGTACTAGAATTTGAACTCAGGACTGACTGTTTGATAGACAAATACTCTTAGCACTTGAGTCACTACTAGTCCAATTTGTGTGTGAGTGTGTGAGAGAGAGAGAGAAAGAGAGAGAGAGAAAGTACATGTGCCTCTGCAGGGCTTGAACTCATGGCCTCAGCTCTTCAGCTCAAGGTAAGTGCTCTATCGTTTGACCTTCGCTTTTTCACTCAGTCCTGGCACTCTACCACCTGAGTCACAATACTATTTCTGGTTTTTTGGTTATTAATTGGAGATAAGAATGTTATGGACTGCCGGGCGCTGGTGGCTCACGCCTGTAATCCTAGCTACTCAGAAGGCTGAGATCTGAAGATCGTAGTTCAAAGCCAGCCCGGGCAGGAGAGACTGTGAGACTCCTATCTCCAATAAACCACCAGAAAACCGGAAGTGGCGCTGTAGCTCAAGTGGTAGAGCGCTCGCCTTGAGCTGAAGAGCTGAGGGACAGTGCCCAGACCCAGAGTTCAAGCCCCACGACCGACCAAAAAAAAAAAAAAAAAGAATGTCATGGACTTTCCTGCCCAGATCTCAGCCTCCTGAGTAGCTAGTGATGCAGGAGGGATTCACCAGTACCCACCCCTCAGTCCTTTTTGTGTTATTTCCAGATTAGGTCGGCATTCTCCAGCATCCCTGTATCTATGACCTCTATTATAGCTGGGACAATATAGGCAGCAGCCACTAGGTGTAGCTTACTGATTTAGGTGAGGTTTCCATAGGTTTTTGCTTGGACTGGTCTTGAACTTCCAAGTAGCTTGGCTGAGACAGTTTAACCCATCATTAATTTTTTTTTCTGGTACAGAGGCTTGAACTCAGGGCCTCAGGCTTGCTGGGCTTTATTGCTCACAGCTGGTGTTCTCCCACTTGAGCCATGCCTCCAAGCCATGCTGGTTAATTGGAGATGAAGACTTCTTCTATTTGGGCTGACTTTGAATCTCTATCTTCCAGGTCTCCTAGATTCTCCAGGTCTTGACATCTTTAATAGCTAAGATTACAGTTATGAGGCCCTGGCACTTGGCCATTAAATCTTTTCTTTTCTTTTCTTTTCTTTTGGTTGGTTGTGGGGCTTGAACTCTGGGCCTGGGCACTGTCCCTTAGCTCTTCAGCTCAAGGTAAGCACTCTACCACTCGAGTCACTGTGCCACTTCTGGTTTTCCGGTGATTAATTGGAGATGAATCTCACAGACTTTCCTGCCCAGGCTGGCTTTGAACCTGATTCTCAGATCTCAACCTCCTGTGTAGCTAAGATTACAGGCATGAGCCACCAGTGCCTGGCCCATTAAATCTTAATATGTTATTTTGCTTCAATACAAAAAAATATATAGCATGTTTTCTATTAAGGCCTTCTGTGTGTTTTTCTCTAGTCTCCTTTCTCCTTCACTAGAAAAAACCTTAGCTTTCATTTAAAATTCTTTTTATTTTTCACATATATTTGTGTGCTTTTGCTATGGGTTATATGTCCATATGTAATACAAAGCAGAGATGACCAAAATGGCCTGCAAATTTTGTTGGGCACAGCCATGTTCATTCATTTTTCTATTGCTAGTTGCTGCTTTTGAGCTATAATTATTATTATTATTTTGGTTTTCTATATATATTGCCATATCCCCTTGTTTTCAATGGCAGCCCCTACCCCTTTATCTCAATTGGCCCAGGCAGAAGGCGGCCATCTTTTTAAACACTATAGTGTCATTTTTTTTCAAGTCCATTGCATTCACAATTTTTATTTTATTTTATTTAAAAAAATTTATTTTTTATGTTTTTTTATTTTTGGGTCCGGTAGTGGGGCCTGAACTCTGGGCCTGGGCGCTGTCCCTCAGCTCTTCAGCTCAAAGCTAGCGCTCTACCACTTGAGCCACAGCGCCACCTCCGGCTTTTTTCTTTTTGCTTATGTGGTGCTGAGGAATCGAACCCAGGGCATCATGCATGCATTCACAATTTTTAATCTTCACAAAGAAGTCACCTAATGTCATTCCCAGGTATTACTACTCTGAGGTATATACCTAAGAGAAGTTAAAAGATTATGTCTTTGTGTAAAGTGTACACAAATCATTACTCAGTTAAAAAATGGAAACTGCCAGGCGCTGGTGGCTCACGTCTGTAATCCTAGCTACTTATTAGGCTGAGATCTGAGGATCAGAGTTCAAAATCTGTCTGGGTGGATAAGCCCAGGAGACTCTTAACTCCAATTAACCACCAGAAAACAGGAAGTGGCACTGTGGCTGAAGTGGTAGAGTGCTAGCCTTGAGCTAAAGAGCTGAGGGGCAGTGTCCAGGCCCAGAGTTCCAGCCCTACAACTGACAAAAAAGGTGGGGGTGGGGAGAGGAGACTTGAATTGCTCATCTCTTGAAGCCTGGATAAATAAAATATGGTAGTCCACATAATGGAATATTCTTTGTCAATAAAAAGCAATGAAGTACTGATACGTGCTACAGCATTCATAAAACTCAAAAACACTGCTAAATTAAGAAGCCAGACACAAATGACCTTATATAATGCACGATTCCATTTATATGAAAGATCCAGAGCCAGTACATCTACTGAAAAATGAAAGTAAATTGGAGTTGAGAGAACAGATTTGGCAGAATGGTATCAGCTAAGGGATGCATAGTATTTTTTTCTGGGTTCATCAAAGTGTTCTAAAATTGATTGTGGTAATGTTTGTACAACTTTGTAGATATCATAAAAATCAGTGAATTAATATACTTTAGTGGGTAAAGTGTATGGAATATGAAAGCTATTTCAAATAAGGTTTGTTTGTTTGTTTTTTGGTCAATTGTGGGGCTTGAACTGGGCTGGGCACTGTCCCTTAGCTCTTTAGCTCAAGGCAAGTGACCTACCACTTGAGCCACAGCACCACTTCTGGTTTTCTGGTGGTTAACTGGAGATAATAGTCTCATGGACTTTCCTGCTCCCACTGGCTTTGAACCCTGGTCCTCAGATCTCAGCCTCCTGAGTAGCTGGGATTACAGGTTTGAACCACCAGCACTGGCTAATTTTATTTCAGTGTTTTTATTGTTTTACTATATGTAATGATTAATCTTGATTGTCAACTTCAGAAATACCTAATAGATAAGTAAAGCTTACCTTTATTTTGTGACTGTGTGGTATTTCCACAGACAATTATTGACTTTGAAAACTCTGACTTAATCAATGGTTGAATTACTGAAGGATTTAAAATTTGGATAGATTATTGGGTGGTGGTGGAACTTTGGAAGGAGTCTGATTGGGGAGAGTAAGTCACAAGGGGTGTCTCCTTGGGGCTATATCTTGCCCTGATTCCTTTCTGTTACTGCTATTTTTCTGCTATCCAGCTGCCTGATGCTACCATATGCTCCTGCCCAGGTGATGTACTGCCCCTCTACTGGCCCAGAAACAGAGCCAGATCACCAAGGACTAAACCCTTTGAAATCCTCCCTTAAGTTGCTTTTCTTAGTATTGGTCATAGCAGTGTAATACTAAGTAATAATCTATTTTATCCTGGAGCTCTTCCTTAGTCTCTGCCTCTGGCTTTAGTTTTTACTAGTGATCTTTTTCTTTTTTCTTTTCCCTGTGATGCTGGTGATTAAATCCAGGGCCTTATGAATGTCAGGCAAGTGGTCTACTACTGAGCTATACTTCTAACCTTTGTTAATGATCTTTATCTGTTTTTAATAAAACGTTTTTCATCTCCTATGCTCTTCCTCCCTTTGCTCTCACCCTTCATTTTCTTTTCTCCTCTTTGTAGCAATATTTTTATGTAGATTTGTCTGTACTGATTCCTTTTTATTATTATTCTAATATTAGCCACCCTCTCTTAGTGGTGCTGAGAATTTGAACCCAGGATATCATGAATGTTAAGCACATATTCTATGACTGAATTGTACTTCTAGTCCCTATCATTATTTAGAGAGGTAACTGGCTAAAGCCAGATCATCTAAATTTGAATCCTGCCTCTTCTCATTTTTGGACAAGGTACTTTAAGTTCTTTATGCTTGAATTCCTTTATTATAAAGCAGGAATGATAGCTTCATTTGGATTGACAAAAAATTTAATGAATTAAATCACACAAAGTTCTTAGAACGGTGACTGGTCCATACTAAGTAGTAAATGAATGTTAGCAATAGTAATTTCATAATTACCTTATTCCTCACAGTGACTTATAATGAGAAAGTGCACAGTTATTCTGAGCAGAATAACTTAATAGATTTCATGTTAATTGCTTAAATCTGTTTGATCATGCATATCTAAGTTACAGGGGTACATTTTAGCAGAAACATTTTTAAAAAGTTGGTGAGCTTTTCAGTAGCTGGTTTAGAAGCTGGATAATAAGTGATATATAATTTCTAACTAGTCTCAAAAGTATTTACCAGAGATATGTTCTGGAAGTACTTTGTGGTTTTTTTAGGGGGTTTTGTTTTTTATCTGATTTTGTCATAAGTGAGATCATAGGTGGTACAGTTTGAAGATCATTTGAAGATCAATTTAATCAGATTAAAGATTGTGACCAGGTATAGTTAAGAAGCTAATCATGGGCTGGGAAGGTGGCTCAGTGGTAGAGTGCTTGCCTTGCATGCATGAGGCCCTGGGTTTGATTCCTCAGCACCACATAAGCAAAAAGAAAAAAGCCGGAAGTGGCGCTGTGGCTCAAGTTGTAGAGCGCTAGCCTTGAGCTGAAGAACTGAGGGACAGTGCCCAGGCCCAGAGTTCAGTCTCCAGGACCCCCACCCTCCCCCCCCCAAAAAAGAAGCTAATCATATTGTAGGGTGTTTTAGAATTGGCAAGAGTTTGGTACAGTTTATTTCAGTAAATTCAAAGTTTTAAACATGTTTCTTTCTTTCTTTCTTTCTTTTTTTTTTTTTTGGTCAGTCATGGGGCTTGAACTCTGGGCCTGGGCGCTGTCCCTCAGCTCTTCAGCTCAAGGCTAGTGTTCTACCACTTGAGCCACAGCACCACTTACTGCCTTTTTCTGTTTATGTGGTACTGTAGAATTGAACCTAGGGCTTCATGCATGCTAGGCAAGCATTCTACCAGTAGGCCATCTTCCCAGCCCCTACGTTTCTTTTTATGACTAATTAAGGTAATCCAGCTTTCTGTGTCATATGTGTTTTTTTTTTCCAGGAAATTCGAAGTTTTATACATGCTTCTTTTTCTTTTTTTCTTTCTTTCTTCCTTTTTTTTTTTTTTTTGCCAGTCCTGGGAATTGAACTCGAGGGCATGGGCACTGTCCCTGAGTGTCTCTGTGCTCAAGGTTAGCACTCTACCACTTGAGCCACAGCGCCACCTCTGGCCTTTTCAGTTTATGTGGTACTGAGGAATTGAACATAGGGCTTCATGCATTCTAGGCAAGCACTCTACTACTAAGTCACATTCCCAGCCCCCCCCCTCGCCCCCTCTCTCTTTCTTTTTTGCTAGCCCTGGGGCTTAAACTCAGGGCCTGGGCACTGTCCCTGAGCTTCTTTAGCTCAAGGCAGGCACTCAACCACTTGAGCCACAGCGCCACTTCCTGCATTTTCTGTTTTTGTGGTACTGAGGAATCGAACTCAGGGCTTCATGCAGGCTAGGCAAGCCCTCTTATCACTAAGCTACATTCCCAGTCCCATGTGTTTCTTTTGAAATGTGATATAACTGACCATCAGTATTAGTGAACAGATACTTTTTGAGTCCCTACCACAGGTCTAAAGGTGAATGAAGCACATATATTCCCTGCCTGGGTGAGCTAGGATGTAAATAGTAAATATTAAATTGTAAATTCTTTTTTTTTTTTGGTTGGTCATGGGGCTTGAATCTGGGCCTGGGCGCTGTCCCTCAGCTCTTCAGCTCAAGGCTAGTGCCCTACCACTTGAGCCACAGCACCACTTCTGGCTTTCTGGTGATATATTGGAGATAAGAGTCTCACTGACTTTCCTGCCCGGGTTGGCTTTGAACCACGATCTCAGATCTCAGCCTTCTGAATAGCTAGGATTGCAGGCATGAGCCACAAGCACCTGGCTTAAATTGTAAATTCTTTTTTTTTTTTTTGTCGGCCGTGGGGCTTAAACTCTGGGCCTGGGCACTGTCCCTCAGCTCTTCAGCTCAAAGCGAGCGCTCTACCACTTGAGCTACAGCGCCACATCCGGTTTTCTGGTGGTTTATTGGAGATAGGAGTCTCACGGTCTCTCCTGCCTGGGCTGGCTTTGAACCTCGATCCTCAGATCTCAGCCTCCTGAGTAGCTAGGATTACAGGCGTGAGCCACCAGCGCCCGGCTTAAATTGTAAATTCTTAAAAAATTGTAAGTATGTCATGAAATGCCATGGGGCATATAGGGGCTAGGAATATCTGGCAGGGAGTCTTAGCCTGAAGTATGGAGACAGATTACACTTATCTGTGGAATGAATTAGGCTTTAAGCATAGACTTAAGAACAAGTAAGAATTGGCTAGAGGAAGTAGTGGGGTTAACAAGACTTTGGTCAGGACTAGATGTGGTGGTATATACTTGTAATTTAAGTTATTAGGAAGCTCAGGCAGGAGAGCTTACCAGATAGTAAATAAAACATGATGTATATTTTTGTCACATTTTTCTTTGTTGTTTAGTTTAAGATGCCCTACTCTCTTCATAGAATTGTTTTCTTAATGGAAAAGATTGAAATTAGGAAGGTGGTTGGTACAGCCTTGCTTCTGTAGTTGATGTCAGTAACTGTTGACTCACTGTTGGATATGCCAGAGCCCTGAGTTGTAGTCAGTGCCTGGCTGTGACAAATCAGAAATCACATTTGCATTTAAGACAGAAATTGTTGTGAAATGCTTCAATTCCCTTCTTAAAGGGAAAAAAAAGCTTTCCAGAATCACTTGCAGGCTATTTATACCTATATTTTAATTGTTTCCAGGGGAGTTTGTTTGGACAAGCTATACAGTCATGATACTTCTGACTTTTGTTTGTCTAAAAACTTATTAAAAATAAGTACATGGATAAATAAGTGCTGAAAACATCAGTTCCAAATCTACTTAATTCTAAAGTTACTTTTGTATTTGTTCTTGCTGGTATAAGGTTACACATACACATACCTTTCCTCTAGATACTTTTTTTTTTTTTTTTTGGCGATCGTGGGGCCTGAACTCTGGGCCTGGGCACTGTCCCTGAGCAATTCAGCTCAAAGCTAGTGATCTACCACTTAAGTCACAGCGCCACTTCCGGTTTTTGAGTGGTTAATTGGAGATAAGAGTCTCATGGGGACTTTCCTGTCTGGGCTGGCTTTGAACTTCAGTCCTCAGATCTCAGCCTCCTGAGTAGCTAGGACTACAGGCATGAGCCACCGGCACCTGGTGTGCCTTATTCTGTCTGATTGGTACATCATATTCTGTACTTATTCTCCTGCCCTTGAGGAATTATTCACCTGTTTGCTCAGTATGCTAATAGCTGACTTCTGTATTGAATTACCTGAGCTCCCTTGATCTCTGGCTTCCATTTGGGATCAGCTGACCAGACATCAACAGGAGATGAGAAGGCAAGTTTTGCGAGAGGTCAGACTATATTACCTATTGCCAGGGTTTTAGTAGAGGCCATGGTGCAGATGACCAGCTTCTCTTCAGCCAGCTGTTGTCAGACTCCAGTGATGCCCTTCTGGCCTCAGCTTCTGCCTTTGCTAGTCTCTGTCTGTGTTATCATTCCTTGTCAGTTCTTTTTAGCTCTACTAACAATTTTAGAAATCCTGCTGTTAAGCCTCCTTCAGTTTAGTTCTTTGTATGTACCATCTGTTTGCTGCCAAGACCCCAGCTGATGCCATTGTTATTAGGCATTTTAACTGTTTGTAGTATTTTGCTTTTATAACCAGAGTTGCTATGAACAATCCTGTTTGTCATTTTCTCCGTTTGTTGCACTGTTACTTAAGGGAAAAGTGATATTGGCAGGAGTACTGGTCAAGGTGGAAGAATATTTTAAATTTCAGTAAGTATTTCTAAATTGCTCTCCAAAGAATTTGCTGGTTGGCATTTTTACCATGTTTGTTTTGTTTAACATAAAGTCTATTCTGGAGAATATTACATGTACTGATGAGAAGAATGTAAAGTCTGCAGCTAATGAGTTAAATGATCTGTAGCATCTGTTAAGTCCCTTTGGTTTCTTTGATATTTCTTTGTTGACTGATCTTTGTTGATCTTTTTGGTCTAGATGATCTATCTATTCAATGATGAAAAGTGGAGTATTGAAGTCCCCAACTATTACTATATTGGAGTATATCTCTTTTGTAGCTAATAATGTGTCATATATATTTGGATAACAACTGTATTGGACATGTATGTTTATAATGATTATTTCCTGTGTTTGTTATTATTCTTTCCTGAAAAGCAAATAAGTTTACCTGGAGAAAAGCTAAAGCCAGATGTTACACAAGGGTAGCCACTGATTTCTCACTTGGTTGCTATGCCATGGTGAAGCTGTTCCTTGAGATTGAGATGAGCAGGCTGGAGATGCTATATCATAAGCTTAGTGATTGCTCTTCGTTTGAAACTTCTCTCTAAAGATACTTCTTTTTTTTTTGTTGTTGGTCATGGGGCTTGAACTCTGGGGTTGAGCGCTATCCCTCAGCTCTTCAGCTCAAGGCGAACGCTCTACTGCTTGAGCTACAACGCCACTTCCGGTTTTCTAGTGGTTTATTGGAGATAAGAGTCTCATAGACTTTCCTGCCCGGGCTGGCTTTGAACCGTGATCCTCAGATCTCAGCCTCCTGAATAACTAGGATTACAGGCATAAGCCACCTGTACCCGGCTGATACTTCTTCTTAAAGTAGAGTATATCAATAAGATGATTATGTTCTCTTTTAAGACTGATTTTTATTTTTATTTTTTTAGGTCATGTCGGAAATTGTAAATCATGTGAAGATGGGACTCTTGGTATTTGTGCGCAATCTGCTGCTAGCCCTTTGCCTCTTTTTAGTACTGGGATTTTTGTATTACTCTGCATGGAAGCTACACTTACTCCAATGGGAGGACTCTAGTAAGTATGGTTACTCTAGCCCATCCTAGAAAAGGCCTGCTGGAGCATGGCTTACCTGTGCTGCAATGCTTTCCAGGACATTTCTGAGACTTAAGCTTAGAAATTAACTACTATTTTAGTTGCTATAGATTGAGAAATCTGATGTTTTTTGTTGTTGTTTTTTTTTTAACTGCAGGCCATGGTAAATCTCTCAGTTCCTTTTATGAACCCAGTGAGTGTGTGTTATTCTTCAACTAAAAATGATACTTAGCTGGGCATTGGTGGCTCAAGTAATCTTAGCTACTCAGGAGGCTGAGATCTGAGGATCATGGTTCAAAGCCAGCCTGGGCAGGAAAGTCCATGAGACTCTTATCTCCAGTAACCACCAGAAAACCGGAAGTGGCACTGTGGCTCAAGTGGTAGAGTGCTCACCTTGAGCTGAAGAGCCTTAGGGACAGCTCAGAGTTCAAGCTCCATGACTGAACAAAAACAAAAACAAAACAAAAAAACCAAAACAAAACTTGTACTTCTTGTTCTTGAAGGCTTTTGCCCTTTTTTAATTATTGTAGGACATTACCACTCTTATTCCCCATTTATTGCCTTAGGGTTTGGTATTGAAGTTTTTTTTTTTCCTGCCATCAGCACATTTATCCTTACTTTTTCCTTGAATTTCCAATTTGATATTGTTTTTATCTTATTTTCTCAAAAGAAACCTTGTCTTTGGTATTGAACTTGATCGCAGCTGGACTATTAGCTTTATTTCTCTACCTACTAATTTCTAATTCTACTCTTCCATTTGAGCCTTTGGTTTCATGTGCTACTATGTTTCCCATATAACCTAAGCCCTTTGGCTTGGCTTGAATTCATTCAGTGTCCTTTGTGACATAGACTTGCAGTTGGACTGACATTGATTGGCATGTACCTTAATGCAATTTATTCTTGGCTATAATTTGAAGTTTTACACAGAAAAACATAACATAGTTTCTCTCTTGGATATTTTGTTTAATTTGAGCTTGGTGTAGGAAATGTTGTGTGACCTATTATGAGTCCCAGTGACTTGTTTACTTTTATAAATGACTGTTGGATACCAGTGTCTATAACTCACTAGAGACTAGAATTAGTCTACTAGTATAAGGTTAGTTACAAGGTTAAAATGAGTTGGAAGAGGCACTGGCAACTGGCTTGCTGTTATACTGAGGCCCTAACATGGGAACTGTGCCTGGGCAGTAGTTCAGGTATTTCTCACATGGTCTAAGTAAGGAGAAGTAGTTTTGATCCAAATTTTAAAGTACAATGCTATATTTTTAATTTATTGTTTTATATAGAATGTTGAAGTGCTTCTTAAATGCCTAGCTTATAAATATCACTAACTACTTCATGTTCCAAGAGTATATTCAAATTTCTCTGCATTGACTTACTTTTAAAATCAAGGAAAGTCTGGTGCATGTGGCTCACACCTGTAACCCTCAGGAGGCTGAGATCTGAGGATCGCGGTTCAAAGCCAGCCCAGGCAAGAAAGTCCCGGAGACTATTATCTCCAATAAACCACTAGAAACCCAGAAGTGGTGCTGTGGCTGAAGTGGTAGAGTGCTCGCCTTGAGCTGAAGAGCGCAGGGACAGCGCCCAAGCCCAGAGTTCAAGCCCCATGAACCACCAAAACAATTAAAAAATAAATAAATAAAATCAAGGAGACTACCAAGATAAGGAGTATTTATGTTAGTACAGAATCCTGTAGTTAGAGGCATTCTTTATATTCAGGATAGTGGATCCATCTGTATCTACAACATTCATAGAAAATGTATGCACAGAGTACAGTTCTCCTTTTGTTTCAATAAGCCCCACGGTGTGTTAGACTGGACAATTCACAATTTTGTCAGTACTAAGACTTAAACTCAGGGCCTTGTGCTTGTTTGGCTTTGCTTGTTCATTGGTGGTGCTTTACCACTTAAGCTACATCTCCAGCCCAGCCTTTTACTGGTTATTTTGGAGATGGAGTCTCTTGTACTTTTCTGTCTGAGCTGACATTAACCCATGACCCTCCACCTCTCAGTTCCCCAAGTAACTGGATTACAGGTGTGAGCCATTAGTAGCCTCTCAGCTCTTTTCTTTTTCTCTTTTTTTCTTTTTTGCTGGTTAATTAGAAATATAGGATACTTGGGGACTTTCTTGCTGCACAGGAACCACAGTCCTACAGATCTTGGCCTCCTGAATAACTAGGACAACAGGCATGAATTACTGGTGCCTGGCTTTAACTTAGTTCTCAATACAGTTCTGTGAAGTGCAATTATTTTTATTTTTCAGTTGAGCAAACTTGGTTTAACTAATGTAGAGGTTACACAATTAATTATGGAAACTAGAATTAAACTCTGACTTTCTGTCTTAAAAACTTGTGTTATGTTCACAATAGCCAAGTTGTGTAAATAGCCCAGATTCCCTTCAGTAGATGAGTGAGTAGATCAGTAAAGTGTGGTACATATACACAATGCAAACTCATCCATTTGAAAGAATAAAATAATGTCATTTGCAGAGAAATGAATAGATTTAGAACAAATCATATTGAGTGAGGTAAGCCAAGCTCAGAGAGAGTGTACATGTTTTATCTCATATGTTGAAGCTAGAGCTAAAATATAACTGGACATAATAACCTATGCAGGACTCTAGGCATTCATGTATAGTCAGACTGATGAAGATACCCTTAAGGGGAAGAACTTCACTGAACATTTAAAATACTGTTTATTGAAATGAATTTCAGGCAATAGAAGCTTTTTTTTTTTTTTTTGCGGGGGGGTTGTTTGTTTTTTGCTTTTTTTTTTTTTTGTCGGTTGTGGGGCTTAAACTCTGGACCTCAGCGCTGTCCCTCAGCTCTTCGGCTCAAGGTGAGCGCTCTACAGCTTGAGCTACAGAGCCACTTATGGTTTTCGAGTGGTTTATTGGAGACAAGAGTCTCACGGACTTTCCTACCTGGGCTGGCTTTGAACCGTGATCCTCAGATCTCAGCCTCCTGAGTAGCTAGGATTACAGGCGTGAGCCACCAGCGCCTGACTTGCTCTGATTTTTTGTTTTTCTTTTTTTTCTTTAAGGAGGGCACAGAAAGGGAGGGAGGAAGGGTAAACAGATGCAATCATGGTATTCACTATATGCTATGTAGAAAATGAACCATGTAACTTGTGGGAAGGGACAGGAGGAAGAAACTGAGGGAAAATGAGGGAAGGCAATGACATTGTTTTTTGTTTGTTTGTTTGTTTGTTTTTTGGTTTTTTTGGGGTCTGGTTGTGGGGCCTGAACTCTGGGCCTAGGCGCTGTCCCTCAGCTCTTCAGCTCAAGGCTAGCGCTCTACCACTTGAGCCACAGCGTCACTTCTGGCTTTTTTCTTTTTGCTTATGTGGTGCTGAGGAATCGAACCCAGGGCCTCATGCATGCAAGGCAAGCGCTCTACCACTGAGCCACCTTCCCAGCCCCTGGTTTTTTTTTGTTTTGTTTTGTTTTTGGGGTCTGGTCGTGGGGCCTGAACTCTGGGCCTGGGCACTGTCCCTCAGCTCTTCACCTCAAGGCTAGCACTCTACCACTTGGGCCACAGCGCCGCTTCCGGCTTTTTCTCTTTTTGCTTATGTGGTGCTGGGGAATCGAACCCAGGGCCTCAGGCATGCAAGGCAAGCGCTCTACCTCTGAGCCACCTTCCCAGGCCGGCCATGACATTGTTTAAAAAAGAAATGTACTCATTACCTGACTTGATAACCCCTCTGTATAACAGCTTAATAATAGTAATATTATATTTAAAATAAAAAATGTTCTACCTCAAAAGGCAGAGATCTACGAATCAAGAGTAAAAGCCAGTACAGGAACACAAATCTAGGAAACTCATCTCTCATTAACCAGCAAAAAAGCCAGAAGTAAAGGTGTGATTCAAGTAGTAGAGTGCCAGCCTTGAACATACAGCTGAATGAGAGTTTCAGAAGCCCAGAGTTTAAGCCCCAGTACTAAGCTAGTGCGCACACACACACACACACATACACTCTCTCTCTCTCTCTCTCTCTCTCTCCCCCCCCTCTCCCCCCTCTCCCCCCCAAATCCATTGTTTTACTTCTTTGTTGTCATATTGAGAAATATAATAAATACCGAAGGGAGTATTTAATTCTTTATTTTTCCTGGTAGAGTGAGGAAAGGAGCTCAGAGTAGTAAGAGTATTGAGAGAAGGGTAGAGAAAGAAAAAGGAAAGGAAGAGGAACAGAAAGTGAAGAAGAAAGACTTTCAAATGCTTAATCTGAGAGGCTAAAGCCTTGAAAGTATAAAGTTAGGGGCTGGGAAGGTGGCTCAGTGGTAGAGCGCTTGCCTTGCATGCCTGAGGCCCTGGGTTCGATTCCTCAGCACCACATAAGCAAAAAGAAAAAAGCGGGAAGTGGCGCTGTGGCTCAAGTGGTAGAGCGCTAGCCTTGAGCTGAAGAGCTGAGGGACAGCACCCAAGCCCAGAGTTCAGGCCCCACGACCGGACCCCCCCCCAAAAAAAAAAAAAAAAAAGAAAGTATAAAGTTAGTCTAATTATCAACCTGCTTGTGTGTGTGTGTGCATGTGCGTTCATGCACATGCTAGTCCTTTCTGCTTGGAACTCCGGGACTGGATGCTGCCCTTGACCTTTCTTTGTTCAAGGCTAGTATTCCACAACCTGAGACACAGCTCTAGTTCTAGCTTCTTAGTGGTTATTTAGAAATAAGAGTCTGCCAAGCACTGGTGGCTCATTCCTATAATCCCAGCTACTTTGGAGGCTGAGATCTGAGGATTGTGATTTGAAGCCTGCCACCACAGGAAAGTCTGAGACTCTTATCGCCAGTTAACCACCAAGAAACGGAAGTGACATTGTGGTTCAGAGTGGTAGCGCACTAGCCTTGAGCAAAAGAACTCGGGGACAGCACCAGACTCTGAGTCCAAGGCTCAAGACTAACGAAAATAACAAAAAACAAAAATGGTTAGAGGCATGGCTCAAGTAGTAGAACTCTTGCCTAGCAAGCACAAGGCCCTGAGGTCAACCTCAGTATTATCAAAATACTATTAAAAAAAAAAATTAGAGGGTGGGAGGGGGGAGATGGGAAGGGATGATAAGGGGAAACAAAGGAGGCAACAATGCTTGATAAAAAAATGTACTCATTACCTTGCCCATGTAATTGTAACCCCTCTGTATGGTATTTTCACAATAGAAAAAAAAAAACCTAAAAAAAATTAGAATGCTTAGAAAAATATCTATGTATCTTACCTTTACACTGAAATGTAAACAACTGCTCAGTAGTTGCTGGTGGCTCATGTCTGTAATCTAGCTGCCAGGAGGCTGAAATCTGAAGATCTCAATCTCAAGCCAGCCAGGCATGAAAGTCCAAGAGATTCCTACCTTCAATTAACTTCCAGAAAGCTGGAAGTTGATCAGTGGCTCAAGCGGTGGGGTGCTAGCTTTGAGCAAAAAAAAAAAACAACAAAAAAAAAAACAACTCAGAGTTTCTTAATGTAGCAGAATTGTTATTTTCTTTCTTTTTCTTTTTCTTTTCTTTTTTTTTTTTTTGTCAGTCCTGGGCTTGAACTCTGGGCCTGGGCGCTGTCCCTCAGCTCTTCAGCTCAAGGCTAGTGCTCTACCACAGGAGCCACAGCACCACTTCCAGCTTTTTCTGCTTATGTGGTACTGAGGAATCAAACCCAGGGCCTCATGCATGCAAGGCAAGTGCTCTATCACTGAGCCACTTTCCCAGCCCAGAATTGTTATTTTCTACTGAAAGTCAGCTCTGGACACAAGGGTTTATGGAAGGAAAGGAAAGGAAGGGAAAGAAGGAAGGAAAGGAAAGGAAAGGAAGGGAAAAGGAAAGGGTGAGAGAAGGAAGGAAGGAGAAAAGAAAAGGAAACAGAGAGGGAGGGAAGGAGGGAGGGAAAGAAGGAAGGAAAGGAAAGGAAGAAAGGAAGTAGAGCTCTTGCCTACCAAGCACAACTTGCAAGCAAAAGAGAGGGGAGAGGAGAGAAGGGAGAAAAGGGATAAATAACTGCTACAAAAATTTATGTGCTTCGAGTTCTGGCTAGTCTCAAACCACTGGGTTCAGATGATCTCACCTCAGTCTCCGCAGTAATGGGCACTACAGGCATGTGACAACATGTATAGTTCAATATACATATACACATATATATGTATATGTATTTGACACACACACATATGTATATGGTTGTTGTCCCTGAGCACTTCAGCTCAAGGGGAGTACTGTACCACTTGAGCCACAGCACCACTTCTGGTTTTCTGGTGGTTAATTGGAGATAATAGTCTCACGGACTTTCCTGCCCGAGCTGACTTTGAACTGTAATCCTCAGATCTCAGCCTTTTGAGTAGCTAGGATTACTGGCATGAGCCACTGGCGGCTGATCAAATATTTTTTTTGTTGGTCATGGGGCTTGAACTCTGGGCCTGGGTCCTGTCCCTCAGCTCTTCAGCTTAAAGCTACTAGCACTCTACTACTTGAGCCACAGTGCCACTTCCAGTTTTCTGAGTGCTTTATTGGAGATTAAAGTCTCATGGACTTTCCTGCCCAGGCTGGCTTTGAACTTCAGTCCTCAGATTTCAGCCTCCTAGGATTACGGTGTGAGCCACTGGCACCCAGCTCGTGTGTGTGTGTGTGTGTGTGTGTGTGTGTGTGTGTGTGTGTGTGTGTGTGTGTGTGTGTGTGTGTGTGTGTGTGTGTGTGTGTGTGTGTGTGTGTGTGTGTGTGTGTGTGTGTACACATACATACATATATATGTGTGTATATATATGTATATATATGTGTATGTATATATATATATATATATATATATATATATATATATATATATATATATATATAAAATATAAACTTTTTTGGTTGGTGATGGGGCATGAACTCTAGGCCTGGGTGCTGTCCCTCAGCTCTTCAGCTTAAGGCTAGTGCTCTACCACGTGAGCCACAACACCACTTCCAGCCTTTTCTATTTATGCAGTGCTGAGGAATTGAACCCAGGGCCTCATGCATGCAAGGCAAGCACTCTACCTCTGAGTCATCTTCCGAGCCCCCCAAAAAAATATATATATTTTTTTCTTTTCTTTTTTTTTTTTTTTTTTGCCAGTTGTGGGGCCTGAACTCTGGGCCTGGGCACTGTCCCTCAGCTCTTCAGCTCAAGGCTAGTGCTCTACCACTTGAGCCACAGTGCCACTTCCAGCTTTTTCTGCTCTGTGGTGCTAAGGAATCGAACCCAGGGCCTCATGCATGCAAGGCAAGCACTTTACCACTGAGCCACCTTCCCAGCCCCAATATATATATTTTTAATTGTAAAGATACTGTACAGAGGGGTTGCAGTTACATGAGTAAGGTAATGAGTACATTGTTACCCCCTCCTTTGTATGGCCTCTACTACCCCTTCCCTCCCACCTCCCCAGTACCTCCCTCCCCAGGAATTCTAAACTTTTAAAGAAGGTAGCAACATAGTTAAGAAATTGGCAAACCTGGGTCCTAGCCGTTTATGCCTATAATCCTAGCTTCTCAGGAGGTTGAGATCTGAGAAACTCAATTCAAAGATAGTCCAGGTAGACAAATCCATGATACTCTTAACTTTAAATAACCAGTAAGAAGCTGGAAGACAGGCATAGCTCAGATGGTAGAACACTAGCTGTGAGTAAAAAAGCTAAGTGAGCATGTGAGGCCCTGAGTTTAAGCCCCAGTACTTGCACAAATAAAAAAACTGGAAAAAGAACAGATTTTTGACACACTACAAAAAGTACACGTGGCCAATAATAAACCTTGTTATGGTTTGAATGTTTTTCTCGAAATTGTTATGTTGGGAATTGAATTCTTAGTGCAATAGCTTTAGGAGATTAGGCAGGCCTTTTGGGATATAGAGTCCTTATGAATGGATTCATGCCATTATAAAAGGACTTGGTAAAGAGGGTTTTCTTTCTTTTTCTCTTTACCTTCTGCTCTGTGAGCACACATACATTATTACTGATGTTCCTGTGGATGCGGATCCAAGGTGTATCCTGGAAGCAAAGACTGGGCTGCTACCAGGCACAAATCAGCTGGTACCTTGACTTCCTAGCTTCCAGACGTGTGATTAGAAAATAATGATTTTTTTTGTTTTGTTTTGTCTGTCATGGGGCTTGAACTCTGGTCCTGGACTCTGTCCCTCAGCTCTTCAGCTCAAAGTGTTCTACCACTTGAGCCACAGTGCCACTTCCAGTTTTCTGGTGGTTAAATGGAGATAAGTGTTTCACAGACTTTCTTGCTTGGGATGGCTTTGAACTGCAGTCCTCAGATCTTAGCCTCCTAAGTAGCTAGGATTATAGGCATGAGCCACTGGTGCCTGGCTTGATCTGTTCTTTATAAATTGCTCAGTCTTGGGTATTTTCTTACAGCAGCACAAAATACTCCCCAAATACACAAAATACTCCCCAAATGACAGTCATCATCATTAGGCATCCAGAAAATGCAAATTAAGACCTCTTAGAATGACTAAAAGGTAAAGAATTGGTAATATTTCAGCACTGACAGAATAGTGTGCAGCTCAACTCTCCTTTGTTGCTAAATAGAATGGAAGGTGGTGTAACTACTGTAAAAGACAATTGGTAATTTCTAAAGAGTTAAGTACACATTTAGTACATGACTCAGTGATTTTATAAATGAATATTTACCCAAGAGAAATGAAAACCTGTGTCTACAAAAAGAATTGTCAATAGTGTTTATACAGCTTTATTAACAATAGTCAGGTACTGGGGTTGGGGATTTAGCTCAGTGGAAGAGCACTTTCCTGGCAAGTGCAAGGGGGGGAGGGAGGGACAAAGGAAAAAAAATAATAAGGCAACTAACAATAGATAAGTACTATAAGCAGCCTAAACTTCTATCAATAGATGAAGTAAATTGTGGTACAGTAAACTTAGTGATAAATAGGGAGCATGCTACTGTTACATGAAAACACATAGATGAAGCCACATTCTTTTTTTTTTTTTAATTTTTGGTCAGTTGTGGGGCTTGAACTCTGGGCCTGGGCGCTGTCCCTCAGCTCTTCAGCTCAAGGCTAGCGCTCTACCACTTGAGCCACCGCACCACTTCCAGTTTTCGAGTGGTTTATTGGAGATAAGAGTCTCACGGACTTTCCTGCCCGGGCTGGCTTTGAACTGTGATCTTCAGATCTCAGCCTTCTGAGTAGCTAGGATTACTGGTGTGAGCCACTGGTGCCTGGCTTGAAGCCACATTCCGAGTGAAAGAAGCCAGATGTGAATTATTGTATAGTTCCATTTGTATGAAATTCGACAATAGGACAAACTCTGTTATAGAAGTCAGTTCAGTGGTTGTCTTGGGTAGGGTATGGTGAAAGCTTGAAGGAATTTGTATATACATGTGTCAACGGTCATAATATCCTGTATAGTTAAATGTGTGAATTTTATTTTTGTAGATTCCCCTTTCAGATACCAATATCTATTATAACGCCACAGTAAGTAAGGCTCACACCTCCATCCTAGCTATTCAAGAGACTGAGATCTGAGGTTTGCAGTTCAAAGCCAGCCTGGGCAGGAAAATCTGTAAGACTCTTTATTTTTATTTAAAAATTTATTGTAAAGGTGGGAGATAATTTCCTTCAAACAGTATCACTCCTCTCATTCTCTCCCAAGCATGAGACTCTTCTCTCCAATTAACAACCAGAAAATTGGAAGTGGAGCTGTGGCTTAAAGTGGTATAGCACTAGCTTTGAACAATCTTAAAGAGCTCAGGGACAGCGCCAGGCCCTGAGTTCAAGTCCCAGGACTAGCACAAAGAGTGAAGCTGGGTGCTGCTGCCTCACACCTGTAATCCTAGCTACTCAGGAGGCTGAGATCTGAGGATCATGGTTCAAAGCCTGCCTGGCAGAAAAGTCCATGAGACTCTTATCTCCAATTAACCACCAGAAAACCAGAAATGGAGCTCAAAGTGGTAGAGTGCTAGCCTTGAGCTGAAGAGCTGAGGGACAGTGCCTAGGCCCAGAGTTCAAGCCCATGACCAACCAAAAATAAAAGTGACATTTTTGCAAAATTAAGACAAATAAC
The DNA here is from genome assembly GCF_024711535.1 of Dipodomys merriami. Classification (NCBI taxonomy): domain Eukaryota; kingdom Metazoa; phylum Chordata; class Mammalia; order Rodentia; family Heteromyidae; genus Dipodomys; species Dipodomys merriami. The sequence continues at coordinate 1,819,410 of NW_027202505.1, read as the reverse complement.
AACATATATGATATATATTTCTGTATATATGATATACATAGGTTATATATTATAATGTAACAATTATAGTTTATATATTATAGTATATATAATCTATGCATATATGTATGTGTACACATAGTATATACTGTATACATGTATATATACATATATGCTGCATATGTATATATAAATAGCATTTGCTGTATGTGTGTGTGTGTATTTTAGATACGTACTGTATTGCATTATATTGCCCAGATTGATCTCAAACCTTTTTTTTAGTTGTGGGGCTCGAACTTAGGGTCTGGGCACTGTTCCTGAGCTCTTTTGCTCAAGGCTAGCACTCTACCACTTTGAGCCACAGCTCCATTTCTGGTTTTCTGGTGGTTAATTAGAGATAAGAGTCTTATGGACTTTTCTGCCCAGGCTGACTTTGAACCATGATTCTCAGATCTTGGCCTTCTGAGTAGCTAGGATTACAGGTGTGAGCCACTAGTGCCTGGCTTGTTCTCAAACTTTTGAGCTCAAATAATCCTCTTGCCTTACCCTCCTAAGTGCTGGAACTACAGGCACATGCCATCATGCCTGGCCTTATTTTTAATATATGTTGATTTTATATATATATATATATATATATATTATATATATATATATAGTTTGTTTGTTTGTTTGAGAAAAAGTAATGCCAGTAGGAAAGTTGATAAAATACTTGTATAACTTCACAGAAGGAAATGGCAAATAGTGATCATACTTGTAAAAGTTTATTTTCACTAATTTTTAAGGAAATACAAAAAATAAATCATTTTTGCCTTCTGTGTCTACGGAAATTTAATGAATGTAGAGATATCATCTAGGTGCTAGAAATACAAAAAATATCATTTTTGCCTTCTATGTCTTTAGGAATTTAATGAATTTAAATTATCAGCTAGACTTTTATCTCTAATTAACCATCAGAAAATAGGAAGTTGAGTTGTGGCCCAAAGTGGTAGAGCACTATCTTTGAGTGAAAAGCTCAGAGAGCACCCAGGTCCTGAGTTCATGTCCCACAACAAACAAAAGAAATAAACAGATATCAACACAAATCAGAGGAAAAAGGAACTCAGCATGGTAGCACATACCTTCATAATTTCACCTGACTGAGGCAAGAGGATTGAGAGTTTGAGACCCAGCCTGGGCTACACAGCAAAATCATGTCTCAAAAGAACCATTGACCCCCCTCAAAAAAACAAAACAGAACAAAAATAGAGGAGGCAAGTTCCAGGAAAAAGAATCCTTTGTAACAGCAAAGTGGAAGGAGAAAGCATTTACTGTCTTACTGGATAAAGCTGAGTAAAGCTGGTTCCATAACTGTTCTGTATACTAATGACTAAAGATTTGAATTAGATGGGGGTATGGGAGATGTAGTTGAGTAGGTGGGAGGGACGGGATGGTAGGGGAAAAACAAAGGAGGAGGCAACAATGCTGGATAAGAAATGTACTCATTACCTTGCTCTGTAACTGTAACCCTTCTGTACAGTATTTTCACAATAAAAAACTTACTTAAAAAATAAAAAACAAAAAACAAATTAAAAAAGATTTAAATTAGAATGGTAAAATGAGAAAAGTAATAGAAGAAAATAAAAGACTATCTTTGTGTTAGTCATTTTTTTTCCATCACTGTGAGAAATACCTGAGAAATGCAACTTGAACATTTGACTCTTGGTTTCAAAGGTCAGCCCATCAAGATGGGTAGAGTATGGAAGCCAGAAAGCAGAGAGGGAAATGTTTGTAATAGCTGGCTTTCTTTTTACACTCCCCCCCTTTTTTTTTGTTGGTCGTGGGGCCTGAACTCTGGGCCTGGGGCTGTCCCTCAGCTCTTCAGCTGTAGAATAGCGCTCTACCACGTGAGCCTCAGCCCACTTCCAGCATTTTCTGCTTATTTTGTGCTGAGGAATCGAACCCAGGGCCTCATGCATGCAAGGCAAGCACTCTACCACTGAGCCACCTTCCCAACCCCATCTTTTTACCCTTTTTATTCCATCAGGATCTTCAGCCTAGAAAGAGTGTTAGTCACATTCAGAGCCGGTCTTCCTCTCTAATGAATCTTCTATAGAAACACTCTCTCAGAAACATCCAGAAGCCTGGGAAGGTGGCTTAGTGGTAGAGTGTTTGCCTAGCATGCATGAAGCCCTGGGTTTGATTCCTCAGCACCACATACACAGAATCAGTTGGAAGTGGCGCTATGGCTCAAGTGGTAGAGTGCTAGCCTTGAGCACAGAGAAACTCTGGGACAGTGCCTAGGTCCTGAGTTCAAGCTCCAGGACTGGCAAAAAAAGAAAAAAGAAACATCCAGAGCTTTACTTCACTGTTCTCCAAGATACATCTCAATCCAGTTAGGTTGACAATTAAGATTAACCACTACAGCAACTTAGGTATTATAAGGGAAGGGCTAAATAAAACAACCTTAAAGAGAAAAAAATCATAGGCAAAAAATGAATGAGTTTGTTTATCACATTTAACTATGTTGTGCTATTAAGGACATCATAGATAAAGTTCAGGTAATATACTGGGAAAAGCAAATATCAATATATAAAATTTAGTGGTTTATCTATAATAGGCTGAAGGAAAAAGCAGAGTCTCAGAAGAAAATGGGAAAAGAATTGGAATAAGGAGTTTACAGAATTAAGGAATCTATAAGTTAAGAATATGAGAAGATATCCAAAATGTTGGCTATAGTAAATTCCAAGTTTAAAAAAATATATATAGCCTTATAGTCGGGCAGTGGTGGCTCACACCTGTAATCCTAGTTATTCAGGAGGCTGAGATCTGAGGATTGAAGTTCAAAGCCAGCCCAGGCAGGAAAGTCCGTGAGACTCTTATCTCCAATTAACCACCAGAAAACCAGAAGTGGCACTGTGGCTCAAGTGGTAGAGTGCTAGCCTTGAGCTGAAGAGCTAAGGGACAGCATCCAGGCATGGAGTTCAAGCCCCATGACTAGATAGATAGATAGATAGATAGCCTTATAACTCCTTGACAAAAATTAGAATGCTAGATAATGTCAAACATTGACAAGAATGTAAAAATTATGACCTGTATTCTTTGCCAGTGAGAAAGTAGACTGGTATAGGCATTCTGGAGAGATGTCTAGTAATTAATTGAAGTATAAATATATGCATATATTTAGTCCTGCAAATCTTCACATAACTTTATATTACATATCTTCTTTTTTTTGTTGTTGTTGTTGTTGCCTGGGGCTTGAACTCTGAGCCTGAGTGCTGTCCCTCAGCTCTTCAGGTCAAGGCTAGCACTCTACTACTTGAGCACAGCGCCACTTGCAGCTTTTTCTGTTTATGTGGTACTGAGGACTCAAACCAAGAGCCTCATGCATGCAAGGCAAGCACTCTACCTCTGAGCCACCTTCCCAGCCCTATTGCACATAATTTATCAGAGACATGAATAATTTGTAGCCCTAGGGGATTGGAGGTTGAATTTATTTCCAAATAGGTAAATATATGGTGTTTATATCATGAAATGATATGCAGCAGTTAGAAGTAAGAAGTAATATACCAACATAAAACTATGTATGGAATGTCAAGAAAGGAAATAAAAGTAAAATAATTTTATTAATAGGAAACATGTACAAAATGATCAGGATGTGGGACTGGGAATGTGGCTTAGTGGCTTAATGGCTTGTCTAGCATGCCTAACCCCTCAGTTCGATTCCTCAGTACCACATAAACAGAAAAAGCTGGATGTGGCTTTTTTCTTTTTTCTTTTCTTTTTTTTTTTTCTTTTTTCTTTTTTCTTATGTGGTGCTGAGACATCGAACCCAGGGCCTCATGCATGCAAGGCAAGCGCTCTACCACTGAACCACCTTCCCAGCCCCTCCATGAGACTCTTATCTCCAATAAACCACTCAGAAAACTGGAAGTGGCGCTGTGGCTCAAGTGGTAGAGTGCTAGCCTTGAGCTGAAGAGCTGAGGGACAGCGCCCAAGCCCAGAATTCAAACCCCACGACCGACCCCTTCACCCTGGAAAAAAAAAAGTTAACAAATTGTTGGCAAGAATATGAAGCCAAAGAAATTCTCACACATTGCTATTCAGATGCAAAATGGTAACACTACTTTGGGTCATTCTGGTAGTTTCTAAAGAAGATGAGCATACAGCCAGGTGCCAGTAGCTCATGCCTGTATTCCTAGCCACTCAGATCATCTGAGTAGGCTGTGATCTTAGGATCACAGTTCAAAGCCATCCTGGGCAGGAAACTCAGTGAGACTCTTTAGTAAACTCAAAAAATCTGGAAGTGGCACTATAGCCCAAGCGTTAAAGTGCTTGCCTTGATTGAAAGAAGCTCAGGGATGGTGCTCAGGCCCAGAATTCAAGCCCCAACCCTAGCAGAAACAAACATAAACCTATATCCAAATACTGATAGTTGCCTTATTCCTAACAGTCCTGAATTGGAAAACAACCCAGATGTCAACAAGTGAATGAACAAAAAGTGGCATATATAATACTGTTGAGCAGTATAAAGGGACCAAATGATGCATATCAAACTCTTCATTCTGATCAAGACACTAGATATAAAAGAGTACATGCTGTATGGTTCCATTTATTTACAATAGAAGTAATCCATAGTAACTTAAAAGCAAATCAGTATTGGGGTAAAGAGCGAAGGATGGATTGCAGAAGTTAAAAGGATTTTGAGATTTATGGAAATAGCTGTATATTGATTATGATACTGGCTTTGTCTGTCAAAACTCTTCAAATTGGGCACTTAATTCAATTTTATTATTCCTCAGGTTAGTAGGAAGAATTATGTGTTATAAAATGTATTAAAAGAATAGATGACTGGGCTGGGAAGGTGGCTCAGTGGTAGAGCGCTTGCCTTGCATGCATGAGGCCCTGGGTTCGATGTCTCAGCACCACATAAGCAAAAAAAGCTGGAAGTGGCACTGTGCCTCAAGTGGTAGAGCACTAGCCTTGAGCTGAAGAGCTGAGGGACAGCGCCCAGGCTCAGAGTTCAGGCCTCACGACCGGACCCCCCCCCCAAAAAAAAAAAAAAAAACAAACAAGAATAGATGACTAAAAGTCACATACATTCAAAACAGTAGGTGAGGGCTGGGATTGTGGCTTAGTGGTAGAGTGCTTGCCTAGCATTCATGAAGCCCTGGGTTTGATTCCACAGTACCACATAAGCAGAAAAAGCTAGAAGTGGCACTGTGGCTCAAGTGGCAGAGTGCTAGTTACCCTTGAGCAAAAGAAGCTCAGGGACAGTGCCCAGGCCCTGAGTTCAAGCCCCAGTACTGGCAAAAAAAAAAAAACCAAACCAAAAAGAGTGGGTGATTGTCTTCTCAGGAAAGGGAAATGGTGAAGACTGTACCAAAAACTGACTTGACTTACATTTTCTGTATGGTTTGATATGGAACTAAGTTTTGTTTTTGTTTTTGTTTTTTGGCCAGTCCTGGGGCTTGAACTCAGTTCCTGGGCACTGTCCCTGAGCTTCTTTTTGCTCAGGGTTAGCACTCTATCATTTGAGCCACAGTGCCACTTTGAGTTTTTTCTGTTCATGTGGTACTGAGGAATCTAACCCAGGGCTTTGTGTATGTTACTGCATTCTACCACTAAGCCACATTCCAGCCCTGGAACTTAGTATGCTTGGATAATTGTTTCATGATAATTAAGAGAACATCTCACCTCGTATAAGGATGATGGTGCTTGGGAAGCAGAATGACCAGCATGCCTACTGAATCCCACAGAACACGGCTATGAAATATTAAATAATATAAAAATGGATATATCATTTATGTGTAAGAAGATGTTAGTGTTAAGATAGTGCATCTCCTCAACTTGTTTTAAAATTTAACATATCAACTCACATACTAGAAACCTTAGAGTTTTTGTCTTATCTTTTTTTGGTAGAAATTGACAAGTGATTTTAAAATTTAATGAAAGTCTAGAAAGCCTAAAATAGTCAAAAGAATTTTGAAAAAGAGCCAAGTTGAAGGATTTACATTACCTCCTTTCAAAATTTATTATAAAGCTACACTAATCAAGATACAGTGATGCTGGTATAAAGATAGACATATGTAGGTCAGTGGTCTGGAAAACAGTCTTGTTAGAGATTCACACATGTATGGGCAAATGTCTGACAAATTATGCCAAAGCAACTCAGTGCATATAGTATGTGGTTGCACATACAAAAATGAACTCTGCCTCTTATATCTACCCTTATGAAATCTATTTGGAATGGATTGTACATTTAAAACTGTAAAACTCTTGGAACAACATATAGGGGAGAAATCTTAGTGACCTTGAGGTGGGTAAAGATTTCTTGAATGGGGCATAAAAGCATTTAAAAATTAATAAATTAGAGCTAGGCACTACTCTCTCACACCTATAATCCTAGCTACTTAGGAGGCTGATATCTGGAAGATCAAGGTTTGAAGCCAGCCCCAGCAGAATGTTAAGACTCCTCCAAAATAGCTGTGAGGTGTGGCTTAAGTGGTAGAATGCCAGTGGAGTGAGCAAGCAGTCAAGCAAGCATGAGGCCCTCAATTCAAATCTCAATGCTACCCCCTTACCGCCCCGCCCCCCCAGTTGAACTTTGTCAAAACTAAAATTTTAGCTCTTTAGAAAAACAGGTGCTTGGGAGGCTGATGGAGGAGGATCAGCCAGCATGGATTATATAATGAGACCTGGTTCCAATCTGTGGCTTAAATTACATTTGTGTAACAGCATGGAGGATTTTTTTTGTGTTTGAAAATGAACTGTTGATATACAAAATAACATGCATGAATCTCAAAATAATTATGCTGAATGAAAGAAGCAAAACCTAAGTATACAATATATAATTCTTTATATATGTGTCTGTAAAAAGTAAACTTTTTGTGATAAAAAGCAGATTGAAACCGGGCACTGGTAGCTCATGCCTATAATCCTAGCTACTTAGGAAGCTGAGATCTGAGGATCATGGTTCAAGACAGCTGGGGCAGAAAAGTCCGTGAGACTGACACTCTTGAGCTCTCGCTGTCTCGCTATCTCCCTCGCTCTCTTGCTCTCTCGCTCGCTGGTCCTAGGGCTTGAAATCTGCTTGTGTGCTATCCCTGAGCTGCTTTGTGCTCAAGGCTAGCACTCTACCACTTTGAGCCACATGACATGGTTTTCCGGTGGTTTATTGGAGATGAGTCTCACAGACTTTTCTGCCTGGGCTGGCTTCAATTGAGATGCTAGGATTACAGGGGTGATCCATCTGGCTGGGAGACTTATCTCCAGTTAACCACCAGAAAACCAGAAGTGGCACTATGGCTCAAAGCGGTAGAGCACTAGACTTGAACAAAAGAGCTCAGGACAGCGCCTGGACCCCAAGTTCAAGGTCCCAGAACCACAAACAAAACAAAAAACAGATTTGGGTTATATGAATGGGATAAGGTATAAGGAGGTCCAGAGTGGGTTTTAAGGAGGAGGAAACAGGCTTTGATGGATGTGTTTATTCACTTAGTTATGATTATTTCACAGCTGTTTGTGAATAGTCACAGATATTGATAAATATATAGATTCAGCAAGTTTGTACACTTGAATAGAAGCAGTTTATTATCTACTAATTATAATTTGGTAATGGTGTTTAAAAAAACTGCCATTGAAAAAAGATCACTTCCAACACTGAGACTGATAGTTGGCTTCTCAAGAGCAGCAATAAAAGCCAGAAGACAGTGAACTACTTTATTGTTTTTAAAGAAAATAACTGTCAACCTAAATTCTGTGAAACCATCATTTAAGAATGAGATAAACACTGAGGAAAGTTCACTACCAATAAAGGACTTACAAAGAGTAAGCTTGCAGAAGGAAAATGCAGGAAGGAATAATGAGCAAAGACAATGGTAAACATGGGTAAATCCAGGCATGGGTGCACACCTGCAGTCCTAACACTTGTGAGGCTGAGCAGGAGGATCAGGAGCCTAACACCAGCCTGTGCTAGATAGTAAAACTCTGTCTGAAAAAAAACAAAAGACTACTTGTGGTAAAATCTAAATAAACATATACCTCTTCCAAAGGCAATCTTGTCCAGTCAACACTTGACATCATAAAAACAAAAGGATGGAGCTATCCTACCCATAATGAGAGAATTTAAATTGAGAAACAGTATTAAGAGGTAAAGTTCATTTTTTAAAACAGGCCTTGGGTATGCAAGGCATACTCTCTAACACTGAGCTATGTCTGAGCCCTGGGTTTATTTGGATCACTATGTAGCCCAGCCTGGCTTTGTATTTGTAGTCCTCTTGTTTCAGCTTCCCAAGTGCTGGGATTACAAATGGACATGTGGCACTGCATCCAGCAAGAAATGAAATATTTTCTCTTGTATTGTTTGGTAGTATGGTAAGATAATAGTTTGATAAATGTTCAGGTAAGATTGTTCTATTCCAAGAAAAGAAAACTTGTGTAAAGTCCATAACTAATACAAGGAAGAGTGTAATGAGGAAAAAAGGAAAGTCAATAAAAATAATAATGTTGAAGGAAGAGGCCAATACTAACATCTGATGCATTGTTAGTTTAAACCAAAAAAGTCTGCTTGTTAGGTGTAGTGTCTCAGGGCAACACAGAAAGCTATCTTTTGTGTATGTATGTGCACACATGCACACTAACCAGTACTGGGGCTTCTCACTTTTTTTTTTTTTTTTTGCTTTTTAATAATTTTTATTGAGATTGATTACATAAATTTCACCAATTTCACAGTATTGTGAGATAGTGATACTTAAAGTCACAAGCACATTTTAATCTTCACAAGGCAAATTTATACAATGAATTCTTCACTGCATTCTCCCTCCATCCCCGCTTCATTCATCCACCCCTCTTCCCTTGACCTTACCCCCTTTCATGTGCCCATTTTCTGCTGCTAAATTTGTTGGGCTCTTTCTTGGTTTTCTTACTGCTGACACTCTACCACTTGAGTCATGCCTCCAGTTCTGCCTTTGCTGGTTAATTGGAGGAGCCTTACAGACTTTGCTGCCTTTAAACTGGCTTTAAACTGCAATCCTCCAGGCCTCAGCCTCCTGAGTAGTTAGGATTACAGGCATGAGCTATTAGCATTGTCAAGAGAACTATCTTTTGTAGAAATAGTGCTTTCTTAATGTTTGATCACAGTACTTTTTTTTTTTTTTTTTGGTCCGATCATGGGGCCTGAACTCTGGGCCTTGGCGCTGTCCCTCAGCTCTTTAGCTCAAGGCTAGCACTCTACCACTTGAGCCACAGCGCCACTTCCAGCTTTTTTCTTTTTGCTTATGTGGTGCTGAGGAGTTGGACCCAGGGCCTCACGCATGCAAGGCAAGCGCTCTACCACCGAGCCATCTTCCCAGCCCAAGGAGGTAGTTTTTGCTTGAAGCCTAGACCAACTTGGACCATGATCCTCCTATCCTTCCCCTCTAGCTGGGAAACTAGACACATGTCACAACGCCTCCCCCTCACTCCCACTCTATTTAAGAAGCCAGTTTTACTTAATGTTACTAATGAAACAGATTCAGTTTCACTAAAGGTTTACTTTGAATATAGGTAGTTTTATTTAGAGGCAGTGAAATAGGAAGTATACACGAAGCACTACTCCTTTGCACTGAAGTTTTCTGAAGGCAAAGCTCTTGTGTGATCATTGAGGCTGCAAATTGAGCTAGCTGCTCTTTTGGAAATATCATTTTTACTTGAAAACATGACTAATAGACAAACTACATTACCTATGCTTGGATATTTGACAGACCTCTTTTCTGAAATGGAATGAGCCTGCCATTTCAAAGAAAACAGATTACTAAAAAAAATTTTTTTTGTAGTGATAAAATAGATCCAGTGAAAATTAGATCTCTGAAAAACTTGTATCTGCCGCTATGATATGACACCTCAATATTTAAACACTTTTCTAATAAGTTCAATAGTGCTATTAACAAATGTGATATTTTGATATATCAGTATAAGACACCAGAAGATGTGCAGAACTCATCAAATCAGTGATATCCCAATGACATCACTGAAAAAATCAGGCATGGATTGGAGAGGTTTATCAAGTTTAAATTTATTTTGAAAATTTATTAATGGAATAACATGTTTCAGTATGTGGTATATTTTGCATAATTAAGTCAGGTTAAATTTATGAATTGTCACAAACATTTATTTATTTATTTTTTGGTCGTGGGGCTTGAACTCTGGGCCTGGGCGCTGTACCTCAGCTCTTCAGCTCAAGGTGAGCACTCTACCACTTGAACCACAGTGCCACTTCTGGTTTTCTGGTGGTTAATTGGAAATAAGACTCTCATGGACTTTCCTGACTGGGCTGGCTTTGAACCATGATCCTCGGATCTCAGTCTCCTGAGTAGCTAGGATTATAGATGTGAGCCAACAATGCTTGGCCATTTATCACTTCTTCATGGCAAAAACTTGCAAAATCTTTTCTCCTAGCTTTCTGATATTTATAGTCCATTATTGTTATCTGTAGTCACCATACTCTATACTAGCACACCAGAACTTTTTATTCTTGTCTAACTGTAACTTAGTACCCACTAAACTTTCCTCATTTCTCCTCTACTCTCTTTAACCTCTGGTAGTCACCATTTTACTCTTTTTTTCTTCTTCTTTTTGGGACTCAGGACCAGGGCTAGTGCTAGTGGTAGACTAGTGCTCTCCCATTTTGAGTCACAGCTCCACTTCCAGTTTTTTTAAATTGGAAATAAGAGTGACTTTAAACTCTGATCCTCAGATGTCAGCTCTTGAGTAGCTAGGATTACAAGTATGAGCCACCAGTGTCCAGTGTATGTGTATGTGTACTAGTTCTGGGGCTTGAACTCAAGGCTTAGATGCTGTTCCTGAGCTTTACCACTTGAGCCACAGCTCTACTTCCAGCTTTTGTTTTTTGTTGGTTAATTAGAGATAAGAGTCTCACAGGTTTTCCTGCCTAGGCTGGCTTCAAAACATGATCTTTAATCATGAGTAGCTAATAGTTTCCTGAGTAGCTAGGATTACAGGCATGAGCCACCAGCACCCAGCTTCTACTCTTCTTAATTTTATTTCATTTAAATTTGAATTTTTATTATTTTGAGATAAGGTCTCATTATATATAACCCATGTTGGCCTGGAACTTACTACGTAGCCTCAAGCTAGCCTTGAACTTGTGATACTCCTGCCTCAGCCTCCCAAATGCTGGGATTTTAAGCATGTAATCAGCTTCTTCTCAGCTTCTTTTAATTTCTATGAGAGCAGTGTCTTTTAATTCCACAAATTAGTGAGATAATGTGGTACTTGTCTTTTTGTGCCTGGCTTATTTTACCTAGTATATCCACTTCTACTCATATTGTCACAAAAAACAGGATTTTATGGCTAAGTACTATGCCTTATGTTTACATACTAGAATTTCCTTATCTATTTATCAGTTGGTGAACACTTAGGTTGCTTCCTTTCGTGCCTATTGTGAATAATACTGTAATGAGCCTGAGAGGGTACATGGCTCTTCAAAGTACTGATTTCATTTCCTTTTGATAGGTCTATATCCAGGAAAGGGACTGCTGGATCATATGCTGTTCCTATTTGTGATTTTTGAGAAGCGTCTACACTGATTTCCATAATGCCTGTGGGAATTTACATTCCCAGCAATAATGTACAAGAGATCCCTTTTCTCAACATCCTTGCCAACACTTGTTATCTTTTGTCTTTTTGGTAACAATGGCTCTATAGAGTGAGATTATATCTCATTGTGGTTTGATTTGCATTTCCTTGATGATCAGTGTCGTCAGACATTTTTTCATGTACTTGTTGTTTGTATGAGACTTGCTTTAAAGTAATGCTACTGAAAAAGAGAAGGCAAAGGAAAGAAAGGAAAGGAGGGAAGGAAAGAAAGGAGGGAGGGAGAAAGAGAGGGAGACAGAATCAAGTGGCAGAGTGCCAGTTTAGCAAATTCAAACCTCAGTTTTGTGCAAAAAAGAGAAGGAAAGAAAGAAAGTGAAAGACTGAATTAAGGAAAAAAAACAAAACCTTTGTAAGTAATAAATAACCTCAGCTGCCAAAGATCTTATTTTACCTATTGGCCTCTGTAATCTGTCCTTCCTTCTGGCCCTTAAATTAATTCATCGCTACTTTGTGAGACCTTCTGAAACAGTAGACTAGGCTGGGAGATGGTACTTTCAACCCTATCTTCCCCTGTGAGTTCATCACACTTGTCTGGCAAAAGAACTCAACTAGAAGTTGAAATGTTTGGGGCTAGTTTTTCCTCCTTGAAAATTGCTGCTTAATAGCAGCAGGGAATGTGGCTTAGTGGTAGAGTGCTTGCCTAGCATATATGAAGCCCTGGGTTCAATTCCTCAGTACCAGATACACAGAAAAAGCCAGATGTGTTGCTGTGGCTCATGTGGTAGAGCAAAAGAAGCTCAGGGACAGTGCCCAGACCCTGAGTTCAAGCCCCAGGACTGGCCAAACAACAACAGCAACCAAAAACAAATTGTTCTGCTTCCATTTAGCTACGATTTATATATCAGGGTGTGGGAAATTGTGCATATATATAGCATCTAGATTTGCATATATGTTTGTAAGAAAACTGACAGTGGGGAGACAGAAGAAGATGGCAGTGGTGGGGAGAGAATGGAGATTTAGGAAGAAAAGCCAAATTCCTTGACAACTAAGGGTAAGCAGGATGGGGTGGGAAGAAATCTAACAAGGAACAGACAGTAAGGCAGGAGAAGGAAAATTTCAAGGGGTAAGTCATGCAAAAACATGTATATCCCATGCAAAAACATGTATATCCCACTTAACCTAACATCTCTGCTCCCAAGAATTCATCCACAGGGATTTTTTTTTTGTCCGTTGTGGGGCTTGAACTTGAACTCTGGGCCTGGGCATCGTTCCTGAGCTCTTCAGCTCAAGGCTAGTGCTCTACCACTTGAGCCACAGTGCCACTTCCAGTTTTCTGGTGGTTTATTGGAGATAAGAGTCTCACGGACTACTTTCCTGCCCAGGCTGGCTTTGAACTGTGATCCTCAGATCTCAGCCTCCTGAGTAGCTAGGATTACAGGCATGAGCTACTGGATTTTTGCACAGAATTACTCTCAGTAACATTGCAGTTTTGTGTGGCTTTTTTTGTGTGCTGAGGTTTGAACTCAGGGCCTTTACGCTTGCTAGATAGGAACCCTACTATGTCAGCCATGTCCCTAGTCCAGTCCTTTTTTGCTTTATTTATTTTTCTGTTGTCTACCTATGGCTTCCTAAACAGCTGGGATACCAGGGCTTGTTGGTTGAGACAGAGGCTAACTGGCTGGCTTTGAACCATGATTCTCCCAGTCTCTCACTCATGAGTAGCCAGGATTATGGATGTGAGCCACTGTGCTGGATCTCTACAGCATTGTTGGTTTTGTTGTTATTGTTCTCTGTGTGTGTGCTGGTACAAGTTTGAATTTAGGACCTTAAGCTCTCCCTTGGCTTTCTTGTTTACTACTGGTGTTCTGCCACTAGAGCCAAAAAAAAATCTCCAGCTTTGCTTTTTATTGGTTAATTAGATATAGAAATGTCGACTTTTTTTTTTTTTTTGGACATTTTCAGCCTCCTAAGTAGTTAGGATTATGGGTATGAACCTCAAGGACTAGGCTTTAGGTTTGTTTATTTGTTTTGTGCTGTTCCTGAGGCTTGAAGTCAAGGCCTAGGCACTGTCCTTGAGCTTTTTTGCTTAAGATTAGTGCTCTATCACTTAAGCTGCAGCCCAACTTCTGGCTTTTTGGTAGTTTATTGGAGATAAGAGTCTCCTGGACTTTCTTACCCTGGCTGAGTAGGTGGAATAACAGGCATGAGCCACTGTGCCTGGCTAGGATTTTTTTTTTAATAGCAAATCTTAGGAAGAAATTAGTGTTCACTAGTGAAGGACAAACTAAATGAATTAGTTTCCCCATCCAGTAACAGCTCTGTAACTGAAGAATTAGGAAGCTCTATGTATGTTGATATGAAAAGATTTATAAAGTGTTTCACTAGGTATAAGAAACAAGAAATTTTGTTTGAGTCCTAAAATGTTTTATGCTTTTATCATTATTCTAAATGGATGTAGCTGATTATTATATTTCTTGTTATGCAAAATGCAGGTCTTTTTTTCTGAGTTCTAGTACATTATTATGAGCTTTCTTGTTATGAGCAATAGTTGGCATTGAAGAGTGGCAAAATAAATTTCAGGTTATTAAATCTGCTTTGCTTTGAGCCAATATATGAGTTGCCTCCTCCTGCTGTTTTGAGCTTGGTGGCCAAGTGCCTTTATATGGTATTTCAGCTTTGTGTGGAGCTTTTATATGTAGCATTTGTTCTGAGCCACAAGAGGGCAGAAGAGCCTTTAGGTTGCCACAGCACAGGCTAGTGCTGGATGTTACTTCTTGCCAATTTCTGCATAGGATAGTCAGTCCTTCATGCACCTGGAAAGAAGAGACAGTTATCTAAGACATCTGAGGAGGCAGTAAAGGGGTGAGAAGAAAGAATGTAGGTTTTAGAATCTTTTTTTGCCCTCCTTTTTTTCTCCTGAAGATTACCTAGTATAATAGTTTTAGTAATTTATCTCTGAGCTTACATATATACAAGACACTAGAAGCACTGTAGCATAATAGAACATAAGAGTCAAAGCTTTAGAGTCTTCAATGCCCAACATTGAGAACTGTTTCTGCAACTCTGGGTAGTTTGTTTACTTTCTATAAGCCTAAGGTTTTGTTTGTTTGCTTGCTTTGTTTTTTGGTTTTTGTTTTGTCGATTGTGGAGCTTGAACTCAGTTGTGGTGTACTGTCCCTGAGCTCTTTCATTCAAGGCTAGCACTCTACCACTTTGAGTCACAGTGCAACTTCTGGTTTTCTAGTGGTTAATTGGAGATAAGAGTCTCACAGACTTTCATGTCGGGCTCGCTTTGAACTGCAATCCTCAGCCTCTGGAGTAGCTAGGATTACAAGCATGAGCCATGAGCATCCGGTTTAAGCCTAAATTTTATTCAGTGAGATAATCCAAACAAAACTCTTATATTTAATAATGGCTTCGCTTGATTACAAGAAAGGTGGTAGTATTTTCTTCAGATTAATTTCAAGGTACTTTTTTCAGAGGGCCTTGTTTTCTTCTTGCAAATAGTATTTTAATAGTATAATCAACTTTGAAAACTTTAATTTTCAGTTTTAAAGCTTCTATTCCATTGTGACTTCGTTTTGATGGGGAAGTATGGTGTCATGCTAGAGTTGGGCATCATGCTATTGCACTAAGGAACAGTGCCAGGCTGAGATCCAAAGGAAGAAAACTGACAGAACAGTATATGAAACACTTACTAGGGAGTACTTACTGGATCAATACTGGAAGGAAAATAAGAGAAAACCAGATTTTACAGAGGAAGAAATCAACTTGTGATTCAGTCTGATTAAAGTCCATAGTCTACCCTATGGTGACTATGGAGAAGGGATGGCCCTTCCAAACCAGAGCTGTGCCTTTATAGTTCCTCTGACAAGTCACTAGATAACACTTGTTGTTGAATGAGGTCTGCCCCAGAAAGGGGCAGGCAGTGCACTTCAGCTAAGAGGGCTGACAATGACATGCTTGCTGTGTCCACTATGATCCCAGAAGCTGGGGAGTAAGACCTTTATTTCTTTATTTAAATTTTATTTTATTGTAAAGATGCTGTACCGAGGGGTTACAGTTACATGAATAAGGCAATGAGTACTTTCCTTGTGGATCATTGTTACCCATCCCTTCCTTGTTGTTACCCCACTATCCCTTCCCTCCCCCACCTCTCCCACTTCTCCCCCCCACCCCACCCCAAAGTTGTAAAGTTCATTTCCAGTATACTGTCCTGTGGGTACCCTTGTTGAAATGGGTCATCTTTTTTTTTTTTTTTTTTTGGGTCCGGTCGTGGGGCCTGAACTCTGGGCCTGGGCGCTGTCCCTCAGCTCTTCAGCTCAAGGCTAGTGCTCTACCACTTGAGCCACAGCACCACTTCCGGCTTTTTTCTTTTTGCTTATGTGGTGCTGAGGAATTGAACCCAGGGCCTCATGCATGCAAGGCAAGCGCTCTACCACTGAGCCACCTTCCCAGCCCCGAAATGGGTCATCTTATGTCCTTGTTTCAGCGTTTTGTTATTCCTCTTCTCCTCCCCAGATTAGACATATGTATTTACAAGATTCAGGGTACCAAAATCAAGTACAACAGGTGATGAGCCCTTTATTTCTTGATGGGGGATTCTGAGTGACAAGTCACTTAAAGGAAAAATAGTAAGGTTTTAGTAACTTAGTTCCTTTGTGTTGCTATGAGAAAACACCTAATGCTAGATTCTACATAAAGAAATATAGCTCATGGTTCTGGTGGCCAGTAGTCCAAATAGCATGGTGCTAGTGTCTGACAAGAACCCCCTGGTTGTGTTACAATATAGCGAATGGCATCACATGGAGAGATAGGAAGCAAGAATGAGCTAAGGAACCCAAACTTGCTTTATAACAGCTGCTGTCGTATTAACAAATCCAATCCCTTGGTGCCCTCTTCATCTAGCTACTTTTTACTAAGGCCTATCTCTAAAGCTCTTACCACCTTACCTTTCAATTCCATTATGTTGGAAATCAGTCTTTCAGCACATGAACCAGTGAGGGACAAACCATAACCAAACTACAGGGCATGGCTTTAGATAGAATTCCCTAAAAGTAAGACTTAGGAACAATTAAGAATTCAGCATATTATCATTTTAGTCTGGATGGTCTCACAATAACAACCCCCAAATTTCAGTAGTTTAACACAGAAGTTTGTTTCTCTCCTATCCTAATCAGGTACAGATCTGTGAAATTAGTGAAGGTTTTGTTCTCCCTAATTAATTTGAGGCCACAGATTCCTTCCATCTAATGACCCTGCTGTCCCTAGGGCCTAGAGTCCTCCACTGAGTCTTCTGATTGAGCTTTCTTAGAGGAGAAGCAGTGGGAAGACAGTGAATTTTGTGGGAGATCTGGGTAGACACATAGAATTATGTGCTTCATGTAGTCTACCTTCTACCAGTCAGAATTCAGTCCTACTGCCCCGGAAGGACATGTGGCCTGACTGCTTACATATTGCATCATTCATAGTTCTGGTGCAACTCAATTTCATCATAACTCTGATAAACCAGAGAACCTGAAAAACAATATTTTAGATTCCCCAGAATTAATAAAACTTACACTGTCATCATCTTAATAGCATAGTTTTATTTACCTGGAGATTTTTTATTTGTTTTATTTTGGCTGATCCTGGAGCTTGAACTATGGGCCTGGGCACTATCCTTGAGCTTCTCAAAGCTCAAAGCTAAGGCTCTACCACTTGAGCCACAGCAGCACTTCAGGCTTTTTCTGAGTAGTTTATTAGAGATGTGTCTTCATGGACTTTCCTGTCTGAGATGTCTTTGAACTGTGATCCTTAGATCTCAGCCTCAGAGTAGCTAGGATTATAGACATGAATCACCACCGCCCAGTTTACCTAGAGATATTTTTTAAACAGAGGAAAGTTAAATCTTACCAGAGCAAAAGGATAGAAAGAAAGAATATATTACTTAGAATCTTTGCTTTGGAAAAGTAAAAAGACACAAAATGATTTGAAGTGTGTGTGTGTGTTTGTTTGCTGGTCCTGGGACTTAAATTCAGGGCCTGACCACTGTCCCTGAGCCTCTCTGTGCTCAAGGTTAGCACTTAAACCACAGCGCCACTTCTGTCTTTTTCTATTTATGTGGTACTGAAGAGTCGAACCCAGGGCTTTATGCATGCTAGGCGAGTACTCTGCCACTAAGCCACATTCTTAGCACTCTGAGTGTGTTTAAATTGAGACACTCCAATACTGTAATGAAGCTATGGAAACTAGCTCTTCTCTTTCTCTGAGCCACAGTAGGAATGTCTTTAGCATAGTGACATAGAAATAGTTGGGTCTTAGATTACAAGGAGCTATTCATACAAGTAGTGCTGACAGCTCCTTGCTGGATTTATCTAAATACCACCCAAGTAGCTGGGTTGGAGGAAGAGAGGCCAAAAAGACATATCAGTTACTTTTTCTGTCACTCAAGGAGGATTACTGCCAAAGGCAGCTTCTTGCTTAGGTCCTTCTGTGTATTGTGGGACACACAGGGAAAGAAGTATCTGAGCCTGACAAGTTTGCAGACCCAAAGCTGAGATTCATAGAAAGTAAGACAGGGTGAACTCCTGAAGTGTTTCAGAAACAATTTTGTAAGCACCATGAAGGCTTTGAGAAAGAGGTGTGCTCTCAGCAAGGGGTGGGACATTTGGGACCTCAGAGAAGAGCTTCAGGTAGAAGGATGCAAGTATTTTGGAAACTTCGGTGGAATATGAAGGAATATAGGAGGCAGAGAGAAGTGAAATTGTAGATAGAGTCAAGTTATAGAGACCCTAATGTTGGATATGGAGTTTAGGTCTAATGTGGATAGGCCATGGAAATTTCTTACCCATAATGGGAAGACGATGGAAATGTGGTATTCTGCACTTTTGTGTAAAGGAGAAGAATTAACAGAACACAGAGGCATCTTTTAGAATTTTGGAATTTCTGCTTGCATGCCTAGAATTTAAAATTACGGATTGTGCACCTTCATTCCCTCAGCAGGTTTATGCTGTATCTACCTACTGATATAATTTTTAAAAGTCCCTGTGACTTGGATAGTAATATTTAATATCAAGATTATTATTTTTTTTGACAGTCGTGGGGCTTGAACTCTGGGTTTGGGGCGCTGTCCCTGCGCTCTTCAGCTCAAGGCGAGCGCTCTACTGCTTGAGCCACAGAGCCACTTCTGGTTTTCTAGTGGTTTATTGGAGATAAGAGTCTCAGGGACTTTCCTGCCCTGGCTGGCTTTGAACCACAATCCTCAGATCTCAGCCTCCTGAGTAGCTAGCGTGAGACACCGGCGCCCAGCAAGACTAATTTGTTTCAATTTTTAAATCAAAATTATATTAGAGATGGCCCCTACTTTTTAGGGAATTATTGTCTGATTAGGTAAGATACAGTTTTTAAAAATTAAGTACAACAGGTGTAAGATACGCTAAAATAAGGGGTTACACAGTACTTAGGTGCTAACCAATCTTTGAATAGGCCAACAGTCGTCCTTATATGTAATTTAAATAGAAAATAACAATTAAAACTGATGGAGGAGCCAGATATAATGGTACATGTCTATCTGTAATCCCAGCTACTTGCCAGATGGAGGAATTAGGGTCTTGAGTTAGAGACAAGCCCAGACAAAGTTATAGACCCTATCCCAAAAACAACACACACACACACACACACACACACTGAGAGTGTGTGAGACCCAAGTTATAGAGCAACACACACACACACACACACACACACACACACACACACACACACACACACACACACACACACACACACACACACACACACACACACACACACACACACACACACACACACACACACACACACACACACACAGAGTGTGTGAGACCCAAGTTATAGAGC